>NC_053024.1:578746145-578988918 GCF_003073215.2 Triticum urartu
TTGAGGATAGGACTATTAAATATGCAGAGGCATTTAGTATGCAATGTTAAATAATAATTTTAGTGATTTGCTACAGTAGAGTATGATAAGGTTCTTTGCAATGGTTTATACTTACTTATCTCACGAGTCCTTGTTGAGTTTTGTGTGGATGAAGCTTTTGAGATTTAGGGAGACCGTGATACGAGAGGAATTAAGGATACAAAAAAGCTAAAGTTTGGGGATGCAAAAGGCATCCCAAGATAATATTTCAAGAAGTCTCAAGCATCTAAGCTTTGGGATGCCCCGGTTAGCATCCCACCTTTCTTCTTCAACAACTATCGGTTAGTTTCGGTTGATCCTAAGTTTTTGCTTCTTCACATGATGTTTTCCATTCTTAGAATGTCATTTTATTTTGCTTTGCTTGCTGTTTGAATAAAATACCAAGATCTGAAATTCTTAAATGTTATAGAGTCTTCATATAGTTGCATAATTATTCAACTACTCATTGATCTTCACTTATATCTTTCGGAGTAGTTTGTCATTTGCTCTAGTGCTTCACTTATATCTTTTAGAGCATGGTGGTAGTTTTATTTTGAAGAAATAGGTGAACTCTCATGATTCACTTATATTATTTTGAGAGTATTAAATAGCATGGTAATTTGCTTAAAATCCTAATATGCTAGGTATACAAGATTAGTAAAAAAAATCTTATGAGTGTGTTGAAAACTAAGAGAAGTTTGATGCTCGATGATTGTTTTGAGATATGGAGGTAATAATATCAAAGTCGTGCTAGTTGAGTAGTTGTGAATTTCAGGAATACTTGTGTTGAAGTTTGCAAGTCCCATAGCATGCAAGTATGGTAAACATTATGTAACAAATTTGAAACATGAGGTGTTATTTGATTGTCTTCCTTATGAGTGGCGGTCGGGGACGAGCGATGGTCTTTTCCTACCAATCTATCCCCCTAGGAGCATGCGCGTAGTGCCGAGGTTTTTGATGACTTGTAGATTTTTGCAATAAGTATGTGAGTTATTTATGACTAATGTTGAGTCCATGTATTATACGCACTCTCACCCTTCCATCCTTACTAGCCTCTTCGATACCGTGCATTGCCCTTTCTCACATTGAGAGTTGGAGCAAACTTCGCCGGTGCATCCAAACCCCGTGATATGATACGCTCTTTCACACATAAACCTCCTTATATCTTCCTCAAAACAGCCACCATACCTACCTATTATGGCATTTCCATAGCCATTCCGAGATATATTGCCATGCAACTTTCCACCATTCCGTTTATTATGACATGCATCATCATTGTCATATTGCTTTGCATGATCATGTAGTTGACATCGTATTTGTGGCAAAGCCACCGTTCATAATCTTTCATACATGTCACTCTTGGTTCATTGCATATCCTGGTACACTGCCGGAGGCATTCATATAGAGTCATCTTTGTTCTAGTGTCGAGTTGTAATCATTGAGTTGTAAATAAATAGAAGTGTGATGATCATCATTTTCTAGAGCATTGTCCCAAGTGAGGAATAAAAAATAAAAAATAAAAAATAAAAGAAGAGAAAGGCCATAAAAAAAAGAGAAGGCCCAAAAAAAGGCCATAAAAAGAAGAAAAGGCCCAAAAAATGAGAGAAAAACAGAGAAGGGACAATGTTACTATCCTTTTACCACACTTGTGCTTCAAAGTAGCACCATGATCTTCATAGTAGAGAGTCTCTCATGTATCACTTTCATATACTAGTGGGAATTTTTCATTATAGAACTTGGCTTGTATATTCCAACAATGGGCCTCCTCAAGTGCCCTAGGTCTTCGTGAGCAAGCAAGTTGGATGCACACCCACTTAGTTTCTTTTGTTGAGCTTTCATACATTTATAGCTCTAGTGCATCCGTTGCATGGCAATCCCTACTCCTTGCATTAACATTAATCGGTGGGCATCTCCATAGCCCATTGATTAGCCTCGTTGATGTGAGACTTTATCCTTTTTGTCTTCTCCACATAACCCCCCTCATTATATTCTATTCCACCCATAGTGCTATATCCATGGCTCGCGCTCATGCATTGCATGAAAGTTTATGAGTTTGAGATTACTAAAGTATGAAACAATTTCTTGGCTTGTCATCGGGGTTGTGCATGATGAGAGCATTCTTGTGTGACAAAAATGAAGCATGACTAAACTATATGATTTTGTAGGGATGAACTTTCTTTGGCCATGTTATTTTGAGAAGACATAATTGCTTAGTTAGTATGCTTGAAGTATTATCATTTTTATGTCAATATGAACTTTTGTCTTGAATCTTTTGGATATGAATATTCATACCACAATTAAGAAGAATTACATTGAAATTATGCCAAGTAGCACTCCGCATCAAAAATTCTGTTTTTATCATTTACCTACTCGAGGACGAGTAGGAATTAAGCTTGGGGATGCTTGATACGTCTCCAACGTATCTATAATTTTTGATTGCTCCATGCTATGTTATCTACTGTTTTGGGCAATATTGGGCTTTATTATCCACTTTTATATTATTTTTGGGACTAACCTATTAACCGGAGGCCCAGCCCAGAATTGCTATTTTTTGCCTATTTCAGTGTTTCGAAGAAAAGGAATATCAAACGGAGCCGAAACGGAACGAAATCAACTGGAGAAGTTATTTTTGGAAGGAAAGCTACCGGATGGACTTGGACCCCACGTCAGGAGCCATGGGAGGTGCTCACGAGGGTGGGGGGCGCCGCCCCTAGGGCGCGCCCCCTGCCTCGTGGGGCCCCCGAAGCTCCATCGATGTACTTCTTGCGCCCATATATACTCACGTACCCTAAAACTTCCAAAACATACAATAGATCAGGAGTTCCGCTGCCAGAAGCCTCCGTAGCCATCGAAAGCCAATCTAGACCCATTCCGGCACCCTGCCGGAGGGGCAATCCCTCTCCGGTGGCCATCTTCATCATCCCGGTGCGCTCCATGACGAGGAGGGAGTAGTTCTTCCTCGGGGCTGAGGGTATGTACCAGTAGCTATGTGTTTGATCTCTCTCTCTCTCTCTCTCTCTCTCTCGTGTTCTTGATTTTGCACGATCTTGATGTATCGCGAGCTTTGCTACTATAGTTGGATCTTATGTTTCTCCTCCCCTCTTCTCTCTTGTAATGAATTGAGTTTCCCCTTTGAAGTAATCTTATCGGATTGAGTCTTGAAAGATTTGAGAACACTTGATGTATGTCTTGCCGTGCGTATCTGTGGTGACAATGGGATACCACGTGATTCACTTGATGTATGTTTTGGTGATCAACTTGCGGGTTCCGCCCATGAACCTATGCATAGGGGTTGGCGCATGTTTTCGTCGTGATTCTCCGGTAGAAACTTTGGGACACTCTTTGAGGTTCTATGTGCTGGTTGAATAGATGAATCTAAGATTGTGTGACGCATATCGTATAATCATACCCACGGATACTTGAGGTGACATTGGAGTATCTAGGTGACATTAGGATTTTGGTTGATTTGTGTCTTAAGGTGTTATTCTAGTACGAACTCTAGGGCTATTTGTGACACCTATAGGAATAGCCCAATGGATTGATTGGAAAGAATAACTTTGTGGTGCTTTCGTACCCTACCATAATCTCTTCGTTCGTTCTCCGCTACTAGTGACTTTGGAGTGACTCTTTGTTGCATGTTGAGGGATAGTTATGTGATCGAATTATGATATTATTGTTGAGGGAACTTACGCTAGCGAAAGTATGAACCCTAGGCCTTGTTTCAACGCATTGCAATACCGTTTACGCTCACTTTTATCATTAGTTACCTTGCTATTTTTATAATTTAAGATTACAAATACCTTTATGTACTATCCATATACCACTTGTTTCACCATCTCTTCGCCGAACTAGTGCACCTATACAATTTACCGTTGTATTGGGTGTGTTGGGGACACAAGAGACTCTTTGTTATTTGGTTGCCGGGTTGCTTGAGAGAGACCATCTTCATCCTACGCCTCCTACGGATTGATAAACCTTAGGTCATCCACTTGAGGGAAATTTGCTACTGTCCTACAAACCTCTGCACTTGGAGGCCCAACAACGTCTACAAGAAGAAGGTTGTGTAGTAGACATCAAGTACCGCCCAGCAAGACCCAAAACTTGACACTAAACGGCTATCTCAAAAAGAAAGGAAAAGAAAAAGGAAAGAAAGGGAAGCAAAACACAACAACGAGAACACTAGAGAGAGGACAAGAAACACACACCTCTTCAAGAGAGGGCGGTGGCCGAGGACACCTATGTATGAGTCAAGAGGTATGGCACCGCGAAGATTTTAACCTTGGGCCCCTGGCCACAACTCGTCTTTGAAGCACAAGTACCATCAAAAATGGCTAATGTGACAGACTTGATCAATTTATGCATAATGGGGGGAGGGAGAGTTCGTTGAGAGAACAACACTCCCCCTATGTCCATGCCTACACCTAAACAAGACAACAAGTTGGGTATGGTGGGGTGTGCAAGGGTTCAAGTCACATTGCTCGAATCTATGATATTTAGCTCATGCCTTAACTCGTGAAATCTTGCTTCATCCAAAGGCTTCGTGAAAATATCTGTAAGGTTATCATGAGTGTTGACATAGTTGGGCTCGATCTCCCCTTGCCTAATGTGATCCTGGATGAAGTGATACCGAATCTCAATATGCTTCGTCTTGAAATGTAGAACCGGGTTGAGAGAAATCTTGATGGCACTTTCATTGTCACACCAAAGAGGCACTTTATCACAAATGACACCGTAATCTTTAAAAGTTTGCCTCATCCAAAGAAGTTGTGCATAACAACTACCGACGGCCATGTACTCCTCCTCGGTGGATGAGAGAGACACACAACTTTGCTTCTTGGAAGACCAACTCACCAAAGAGCAACCAATAAATTGGCGTCCTCCGGAGGTGGACTTCCTATCCACTTTGTCTCTCGCCCAATCGGAGTCTGAATAACCTACAAGCTTGAAGTTTGCTCCTCTTGGGTACCATAAGCCAAAGTTTGGGGTATGAGCCAAATATTGAAAGATTCGCTTGACCACCACAAAGTGGCTTCCTTAGGTGCGGCTTGAAACCGTGCACAAATTCCCACACTCAACATGATATCCGGTCTAGATGCACAAAGGTAAAGCAAGGAGCCAATCATGGAGCGATATACCTTTTGATCCACCGCTTTACCATTGTGATCTAAGTCAAGTTGGCATTTAACGGGCATTGGAGTGGAAGCCGGCTTGACATCATTGAGCTTGAATCTCTTGAGCATGTCTTGAGTGTATTTGGATTGGTTGATGAAGGTTCCTTCTCTTCATTGCTTGACTTCGAACCCGAGAAAGAACTTCAATTCTCCCATCATGGACATCTTGAACTTGGAGGTCATGTGTGCAGAAAATTCCTCATTGAAAGCTTTGTTAGGGGAACCAAAGATAACATCATCAACATATAGTTGGCACACAAACAACTCCCCTTTGACCTTCTTGGTAAAAAGAGTGGGGTCAATTTTTCCAATTTCAAAACCGTGATCTTGCAACAACTCGGTAAGGTGGTCATACCACGCACGTGGGGCTTGCTTAAGGCCATAGAGTGCCTTATCGAGTTGGTACACATGATCGGGAAAATAGGGATCCTCGAACCCGGGGGGTTGCTTGACATACACCAACTCATTAATGGGACCATTAAGAAATGCACTCTTCACATCCATTTGTTGCAACTTAAAGTTATGATGAGAAGCATAAGCAATCAACATATGAATGGATTCAAGGCGAGCAACGGGAGCAAAGGTTTCACCGTAGTCGATACCCTTGACTTGGGAGTAGCCCTGTGCTACCAACCGGGCCTTGTTGCGAATGATAATTCCATGAGCGTCTTGCTTGTTCTTGAATATCCACTTGGTTCCAATGACATTGTGGTTCCCCGCTGGCCTTGGCACCAATCTCCACACCTTGTTGTACTCGAAGTTGTTGAGTTCTTCATGCATGGCATTGAGCCAATCCGGATCTTCGAGCGCCTGATAGACCTTTTGGGGGTTCAACACAAGAGACAAACACGTGATGTTCACAATAGTTTGCCAATTTTCTACGAGTGCTTACCCTCTTTCGGATGCTTTCAAGCACATTTGTCATGAGATGGCCCTTGGTTGTGAGCTTGGAAGCGATCTTGGCGGCACGACACTCCAATTTCTCCCCAGGGGTGAGTTGAGGAGTGGTGACTTGATCATCTTGAGCGCCGTCTTGAGCTTGTTCTTGATCTTGAGCTTGCTCTTGATCTTGAACTTGCTCGGAGGAGGGAACTTGACATTGGGCATCACTTGGTGATTCAACACCGTCTTGAGATTGATCCTGCCCTTGGTCTTGTTCATGATGTCAAGGGCCTTCATTTTGTTCTCCGAAGGCGTGTGGGCCTTGGGTTGGTGATGGCTCCACTTGAGTGGAGCATTGTCCTTCTCCTTCGGCCACAAGGGGTTCCTCAATGGGTAAGATAAAGCCAACTCCCATTCTTCTTATGGCTCGGGGAGGAATTTCATCACCTACATCACAAGTGCCACTTTGCTCCACTTGGGAGCCGTTATTCTAATCAAACTCTACGTTACACGTCTCCTCAATGAGTCCCGTGGACTTATTGAGGACACGGTAAGCATGAGAGTTGGTAGCATAACCAACAAATTTGCCCTCATAAGCTATAGCCTCAAATTTAGACAAACGAACACCTTTCTTGAGAATGAAACACTTACACCCGAACGCCCGGAAGTACTTGAGGTTGGGCTTGTTACCGGTGAGTATCTCATAAGGAGTCTTGTTCAAGCCCTTTCGGAGGTAGAGCCGACTGGATGCATGACAAGCGGTGTTGATGGCTTCGGCCCAAAAGTTGTATGGAGACTTGAACTCCACCATCATGGTCCTTGCCGCATCCATCAACGTCCAGTTTTTCCTCTCCGATACACCATTTTGTTGAGGGGTGTATGGTGCGGAATATTGATGCTTGATCCCCTCATCACTAAGGAACTCATCCAAGGTGTAGTTCTTGAACTCGGCGCCGTTGTCGCTTCTTATTGTCAAGATCTTTGCATTGTGTTGTCGTTGGGCTTCATTTGCAAAGTCAATGACGGTTTGTTGGGTCTCGCTCTTCCTCTTGAAGAAGTATACCCAAGTGTATCTTGAATAGTCATCCACAATCACCAAGCAATATTTTCTACCCCCAAGACTATCAAAGGATGGAGGCCCAAAGAGATCCAAGTGAAGGAGCTCCAAAGGCCTCTTCGAGTAGATGATAGTCGTGGGAGGGTGAGACTTTTCATGAAGCTTTCCTTCGATACAAGCACCACAAGCACGATATTTAGCAAAACTAACATTTGTTAGTCCACGGACATGGTCCCCCTTGAGAAGACTTTGCAAACATCTCATATTGACATGGGCTAAACGGCGATGCCAAAGCCATCCCACGTCAACTTTAGCCATTAGGCATGTCGCGGTCTTAGTGGGTCGCTCCGAAAAGTTAATCACATAGAGACCGTTCTCGACATGCCCAACAAAGGCTACTTTAAGAGTCTTGCTCCACAAGAGGGCCACGGTATCAACATCAAATAAAGTGGCAAAGCCCATAAGTGCAAGTTGACGAACAGAAAGTAAATTGTATGCAAGGGACTCAACAAGCATGACCTTCTGGATCGTGAGATCATGAGAAATGACAGCCTTGCCAAGCCCCAATACCTTGGAGGACGAGGCATCACCCCACTCGACATTGGTGGGCATAGATGGAATCTTGTGAACATCCACCACCAAGTCCTTGCTTCCGGTCATATGATTAGTGGCTCCACTATTGAGCAACCATGATCCCCCACCGGAAGCAAACACCTACAAGATGTCAATGCTTGGTTTTAGGTACCCATTTAGTAATGGGTCCTTTGATGTTAGTAACAAGGGTCTTAGGAACCCAAATAGACCATTCAATGTACTCATAAGGAGAGCCAACAAATTTTGCATAAACATGTCCATCACTAGCACGACACAACACATAAGAAGGGTTAAAGTTGCCGGCTTGGTTGGGAAGGGAAGTGTTGCCCTTCTTGGCATCACCAACCTTCCCGGTGTTCTTCTTCTTCTCCTTAGTAGCACCCTCTCCCTCCTTCACAAAGGTTTGCTTGAGAGGGAGAGGTTGTTTGGCCTTGTCATTCTTCTTCTTGTTCTTGGACTCGGGTGCGTACCCAATCCCTTCCTTGGCCACAACTCCCTTTTGATTGCTCAAAAGGTTGTTGAGGTTTTTCTCACCTTGTATGGAAGACACAAGGCCTTTCTCAAGTCGCTCCTTCAACTTAGCATTCTCCTTAACAAGATGCACATGCTTACAACATGGGTCAGTAGCATTTGCATTATCAATTAACACCATATGAGGAAATGTGGCTTTCTCCTTGGTTAGCTTTACCTGAAGTTGATCATGAGACTCTTTGAGGCTAGCACGAGTACCCTTCAAGACCTTGTGAACCTTGTAAAGCAGGTCAAACTCCTCTTTGAGTCTAGCAAGATCAATCCCAAGCTTGGCCTTCTCGGAGTTTAGCACACGAGAAACAACAATAGCACGACCAAGATCTTTCTTTAACTTAGCGTGATCATCATTGTGTGACTCAAGAGCCAAACGAAGACCACACTCTTTCTCAAGAGCATTAGAAAGATCCAAAATCTCATCGACATAGTCACGACTATGCCCCTCCATCTTAGAGATGGTATCTTCGTGAGCCTCGATCATGTCATTGGCTTCACCAAGTTGTTCCAAGAGAGCAACGAAGTGCTTCTTGGATTTACCCTTGAGTTTGCCCATAAAGGACTCAAACTCATTCTCCTCCACATTAGGTCCATCATGTTCATCAATGCAATCCGTCAAAGAAGGATTATTAATGATGGTAGTTTTGATGTTGGGGGTTACCTTGTTGGTGGCTTTCGCCATGAGGCACTTGGCGGTGATGCTCTCATTGGGTGAGTCGAAGAGTGACACTCGTGGAGTTGTCGCAATGGCAACGGAGGCCATGGCAACCAACTCGTCATCATCATCATCATCATCCTCATTGTACTCTTCTTGTACCACCAACGCTTTGGGAGGAGTCTTCTTGGTGAAGTTGCTCTTGTTTGGGAAAGACTTGGCTTTGTCCTTTCAGATGAGCTTGCCACCATTGTCTTCCCTCTTCTCATACGGGCACTCCGCAACAAAATGGCTAACATTGCCACAATTATAGCAAGTCCTCACACGTTGCTTGCCCTTCGTGCCACTTGAGTTGTTCTTGTTAAAGTTGGGCCTTGAGTTTTTCTTGCTCCAAAATTGCCTTGAAGCAAGAGCCATGTGTTCATGATAGGCATACTTTGTATCTTCATGGTTGCTCTCCTCTTCTTCTTCTTCGTCCTCTTCTTCCACACTAACCTTGGCCTTTAATGCAAGGTTGGGCTTCTTTGCTCTTTGAGAACGTAGCACCGCATTGTCGGCGGTCTTGTCCAAGATGATCATGGCCACAAACTCATCCAACACTTCACTTGAGGACAAGGTGTGGAAGTCCAGCCTTTGACGAATGAAGGAGGACATGGCCTTGTGGTAAGGCATCATTGCCTTGAGGAATTTCGCTTGATCCAATTGTCATCCGTGTCCTTGCTCCCCTGATCTCGGAGTGAGACCGCGAGTTTGGTTACCCTCCGATAAAGCTCATGAGGTTCTTCATCTTCTTTCATTGCAAACTCATCGGCTTCATCTTGCACCACTTCATAGTTGGAGCGTTGTATGCTTGAGCTTCCCTTATAGAGGGAAACAACTTTATGCCATGCATCTTTGGCCATGGCAAATGGCCGGAGATGAGGAAGATCTTCGGGTGGAATTGCATCTTGGATGATGAAGAGAGCATTCTCGTTGAATTGATTATCCGTGGCTTCTCTAGGAGTGAAGTTGCTTCGGTTTTGCGGATAGAAACCTTCTTCAATGATTCTCCAAATACTAGTATTCACATGATTTAAATGATGCTTAAAGCGATAAACCCAAGAATCAAAGTCCTCATTTTTCACAATCTTGGCGGGAGGACCGTCATGATTCAAATGAGTGGAAGGAATCGGTCCACCATAAACAAGTGGAGGCTCCACATGGGAAAAGATGACGATGCCATTTTTACCACTAGAAGAAGGAACTTGATCACTAGTAGCTTCCCCCTTGTCGGAGTTAGCATCCGTCACCTTGTTAGTGGGATCACCCACTCTCAACGGTGGGTGGATAGTTTAAGCCCTTCTATGAATTTATTAAACATTCTTTCAAGCTCGGTCGTCATGGAGGTTTTTGTCGCGACCGGTTTTCCGGGTATAATTTTCCAGAAAAAGACCGTCGTGCTCATCAGCCCCATGATTACTGTTAGCTAATGAGGCTTCAACTTGATACAGAAATTCCAAGCAAAATACAAAATATGTAGTACAAGACCATTCTGGCCTGTGAGTACAACAAATGGTTTCTAGTGGTTGAGGGCGGATGCGGTTTGAGGATCAACAGGGTCTATGGGACTCCATTTCCCAACAGGAACATCTGACCAGGTTAACTCCTATCTTCACGAGGCTGCTATCACCGTTGCTTAGGTTCCGGGGCTGTCATTGCGTCGCTCCGCTCCGTGCAAGAAAATCTGGCCAAGACAATAGCCAGGGACAAGCCAGTGAGTACTTTGAATGTACTCGCAAACATTATGAACACAGGTATAATATAACATTGATGTGCTGAAAATATTCATGCTCATGACGTCAGTCACAAAAATAAATCTCTGATGCATGTAAGCAGGTTATTTATGAAAATGTAATAACATAATAATAATAAAAGGCACCGATCGGCGTCTGGAGCGACACCACATAAAGGGCTTATAAAGGAAATGCCACAGTCGGAAGTCTTAGCAACACCACATAAAGAGCTTTAAAAGAAATGCCACAGTCGAGCGTATGAGCGACACCACATAAAGGGCTTTAAAAGAAATGCCACAGTCGGGCATCTGAGCGACACCACATAAAGGGCTTTAAAAGAAATGCCACAGTCGGGCGTCTGAGCGACACCACATAAAGGGCTTATAAAAGAAATGCCACAGTCGGGCGTCTGAGCGACACCACATAAAGGGCTTTAAAAGAAATGCCACAGTCGGGCGTCTGAGCGACACCACATAAAGGGCTTATAAAAGAAATGCCACAGTCGGGCGTCTGAGCGACACCACATAAAGGGCTTATAAAAGAAATGCCACAGTCGGGCGTCTGAGCGGCACCACATAAAGGGCTTATAAAAGAAATGATCATGGTGAATATCCCGGAGGTAGAACCATCCCAGGGATACTCAATAATAATAATAACACGGGTTAGTCAACAATTATAATAATCATAATTATCACAAATCACAGGTAGTAATTTCAGTTCCTGTTTAACAATTTCACCCCCGAAGACCGACTCTAAGACCGACACTTGACCCATCCCAGACTGTAATCCTTAACAATGGACACGGCTATTCGAATAGGTTTAATATCTCTGCAGAGGGTGTACTCTTTACCCACAAGTAACGGATTCCTTTAGTCCATCGGACTAATTCCGTCTATGGTCTTTTAATTGAAAACACACCTGTCTTGCACACACCAGCTTTTACTCGTGTCTGGAATCACCCATGACACCTGTTAAGCAAAACTCTAAGTGGGGAGGCTACAACCTCGCGTAGCATGGGATCAAATTTCTATCGCGCGCTCTGAGGGGTGCCCCCCTCTCAGTCCCAACCGGATACACCCATGCCCCCGGACCAGGTGGCATGCCTACCGGCTACAACCGGTATCTTCCACCATGGCCTCTCTGTACGGTGTGTGCCAAGACAAGGGTTAACAACTTACTGAACCATACCCCACCTACGGTAGGGACCAGTGGCAGTACGAAACAAGTATGGGGGTTACCGGAACAAGACTCGATCTATGGCCGACTTAGGAGGCTTATGAGTTCCGTGCATGACATGTATATCAAATATATTTCAACCGACGAAATCACCACCCATTATACCTTACTATGCCATACCGGACATAACCGTCCCGACGGGGACCGGCGACAAGCTCACTCCTATCCAAGGCAGAGGCTTTCCCGGATTCCTTTCCGGCATGCATGCAAGGCACATGAGGATGCTTACCATCACAAGTATATTCATTTCCAACAGCGAGGAAATCACTAATATGCATTCATGCAAATGATCGCATCATCACATAAAATAACGAGTTCTCCGAAATAAGGTGGTGTTATAATCGTGTCAACCAACACATCAAAAATATTATGCCGGGGTTCAAGGTGCTTGCCTTCAAGGTGTGGAGAGGTGGGGGTGCTCTCCAAAACTTTTGAAAGTTTTCTTCCTCTCTCCAAAATCCTATTTTCAATAGATTTGAATTAACACACAATTCCAAAACAGCACAAAAAAAGTTGTTTGAATTTTTTGAAATAAATCTTAAAATAAACTAGACAAAATTTGAGGAAGGTAGGAAAAAGAATCAATTCATTTGGAGTTATATTTAAAAAGTTATAGGCAGTCAAAGTTGTGGTCAAAATCTGTTTTTAAAATAAAACAGAAAAGAAAACGTTTCAGAGGGGAATACGCTTTCACACAGAGGAGCCTCCACTTATCCAGCATGGACGGCGCGTGAGTCACTGACAGTGGGCCCGGGGGACCCACTGGTCAGGTTTGACTAGTCGGCCTCCCTCCTCTTCCTCTGCCCCGAGCGGAGGCGGGACTCCGGCGATGCTCGCCGGCGAACGGCGGCACCGTTCGGGAAACGGAGGTCACCCGCGGGCTTAGGGGATCGAGGCGGTCACTCCGGTAGTCGCTGCGGTCTCGGGGGTGGACGGAGCTGCCGGCGGCGAGCTCTGCAGCGGACGGTGGCCGTCGGGCAAAGTGATTTTTCTGCTGCGGCGAGTCCCGGTCAAAATCGAGCAGGGGGAAGGATACACTAGGAGGAGAGGGAGTTCCTGGTGGAGAGAGTGGAGAGGAGGAGGCTCTGGTGGCGCCGGAATGGCCGGGGCAGTGGCGGCGGCTGCAGTCGTCGGAGGTGGGGAAGAAGACCTCCCCGGGTCGATTAACTGCCATGGAGGAACTAGGGGAGCATGCTGAGGCTACCTCGCGAACGGAACGTGCTCGGGGGCCTCTCTTTATAGCACGTCCAAGTCAGTTCGCGGCGACCGTGGATAAGTTCGCCGGCGAACCGCCCTACTGTGCTGCAGGGCGACGTGGCGGTGGCTGGTCAGCTCCAGGAGCTACCGACGAACGCTCCACTGTCCATGGAGGCGAGCTGGCGCGCTATGGTGGTCGGGGCGGTGCCGACCATGGCAGGAGCGGGTGCGGCCGCGGGCGTGCCGCCAAGAGAGCGCTTGTGGCGGCGCTGTAGGGCGCCAGGGGGCTGTCGGGGCCTTTGGCGTGACGCGGCGAGAGGGAGAGGATCAGGATGAGCTCGAGGAAGTTTATCCAGGGCGTGATGGCTCGGGCGCGAGCACGTGCAAAACGCGTGCTCTGCTCGCGCTTCGGGTGTGCACGGCATTCGTTCGACGAAATGCCATGGCGACCAAAACTGCTAGACGGCTAATGCAAATCCACAGGCCTAGGTTAGAGACCGTTAGTAAGCCACTAGACAACTTGGTTAGGACAGGTGGGAAAGTTCACAACACAAACTTACAAACATGCCAAATCTGTTCATGCCCACAGGGTGTTTGTCAAAATGCCAGAGGCATCTAGGCAGTTCTTGGAGGGCCCAAAATCTCCAGATAGAAGTCTCTTTGGATGTACAAGAGGGTGGTGAGGTTAGTTTGTAAAAAGCACAAACTTGTTAGTGCAAGTTTTGCAAAACTACAGTTCTGGACATGAGATAAATGGCATCATTTCATGAACCAAAAACATTCCAATGGGTGCATGCTCCTGGACTTAGGGGTTTGGTAGGGCTGTCTACAATAGGAGAAGGCACAAGGTTACTGGAGCAAAAATAAATAGGGTTGAAGTAGAAATCACAAGGATGGACCAGAATGGAAAAGAGGTTGATTCACTCAAAAATTTCAAAGAACAGCACTAGGTTTTTGCATAATGTTGAATAATATGCTACTACCAACATCCCATAATTTTGGTGGAGGCCAGAAAGAAATATTTAAATGGGTTGTAGTGCAAAATTGCACTCTGGACCAGAGAAGAAAAATTGATGCAGAGCTCAAAATATTACACGAATAAAAGATATTTTTGCATAAAAGTGATTTAAAAACATCACATGACATCTCCAAATTTTGGTTGGAACTTTAAGTGAATTTATCAAATGGTTGTAGTTCAAATATGGCCATGTAACCTTGAAAAAACCATTTTTCAAGAAAATAAAGATCAAGCAAATTAATTATGTAATTAGTTCTACTAATAAAAGAAAAGTTTTTCTTGAGAGTTTAAACAAGTCCAAAAACATATTTGAAAAGTTTTCACTTTGGGGAAAAACTCCATAAATCAAGGGAGGAAAAGGTTCAAAAATAAAAAGGGAGCCCAGAAAATAAAAGTTTTAATTTCCTGGCAAAATTTTAATTAATAAAATAGGGTTAAAAATTTGGGGTGTCATAGTTTTCAGTGTGTCCAAGGCCACATTGAATTCCTCACGAGAGACCGCGGTTCCCCCATCGGCCGTAGACGAGATTGGATTCACATCGGAGTGTTTCTTCGCACCGTCTACGGTGTCTACCATACTCTTTGGACGACAAAGTCCTTAGTAAAGAGACGAGGCTCTGATACCAATTGAAAGGATCGATATAGTTGACTAGAGGGGGGGTGAATAGGCAACTAACAATTTTTAGCTTTTCTTTACCGATTTAAACTTTGCATCAAAGTAGGTTGTCTAGATATGCAACGAGGTGAGCAACCTATATGATGCAACAACAAAAAGTACACAAGCAAACTAAAGACACAACACAAAAGCTTGCACAAGTAAAGGCACGAGATAACCAAGAGTGGAGCCGGTGAAGACGAGGATGTGTTACCGAAGTTCCTTCCTTTTGAAGGGAAGTACGTCTCCGTTGGAGCGGTGTGGAGGCACAATGCTCCACAAGAAGCCACTAGGGCCACCATATTCTCCTCACGCCCTCACACGATGCGAGATGCCGTGATTACACTATTGGTGCCCTTGGAGGCGGCAACCGGTCCTTTACAAACAAGGTTGGGGCTCTCTCCACAACCGAAATGGAGGCTCCCAACAAAACCACGGAGCTTCACCACAATGGAATATGGCTCCGAGGTGACCTCAACCGTCTAGGGTGCTCAAACACCCAAGAGTAACAAGATCCGCAAGGGATGAGTGGGGAGAATCAAATTTCTCTTGGTGGAAGTGTAGATCTAGGCCTTCTCAACCAATCCCTAGAAAATCAACAAGTTTGATTGGGTAAGGAGAGAGATCGGGCGAAAATGAGCTTTGGAGCAACAATGGAGCTTGGGGAAAAGAGGTAAGTCAACTTGGATAAGAAGACCTCCTTTTATAAGTGGGGAAGACAATCCAACCGTTACCCTTTCTCAGCCCCGCACAGGGCGGTACTACCGCAGTGGCCAGTGGTACTACCATTCCACCTCGCGGTACTGCCGTGCAGTAAGGCGCAGAGCAGGACCTGGTCCCAGGGCGGTACTACCATGGAGGTAAGGGCGGTACTACCGCCCATGAGCGGTACTTCCGCCCCTACTACCGCAGCTAGTGCCGCAAAACCCGACATGAGAGGAGAACCCTCGAATCGAGGCGGTAGGAGCACGGAGCCGCAGCGGTACTATGGCTAAGAGCTCCAAGCGGTACTACCGCGCTGAGGAGCGGTACTGCCGCTTTGTAGCTCTCGAGCGGTACTACCGCTGGGGTCCGCGGTACTACCGTTGGGACCAGACCACAGGGAGAAGGCAGCAAGGAAGCCTTCAACAAAATGGAAAAGCTCAGAGGGTGCGCAAGGAATGTGTATGTGTTGATTCCACCCTAGCCTCACCAATGCGGACCCCCTCTTAATAGTACGACTTTCCTACGACTCAAATCCACGGAAAATAAACGTAGACAACTGCCGTCTTCAAATAGTCTTCGAGGGGGACAGAGACCGTCTTGTGCCTAGTGATGAAACGTCTGAAATACTCAAGGCACATGATTAGTCCACAAAAGCATTGTCATCAATCACCAAAACACCGTAGGGATAAATATGCCCTTATAACGACCCCAACCTCCGCTCTGTCCTTAGAGCCGGAGCGCCTCGCCAGTACCAAAGATGGGATTTCTAAACCCGCCGAACTATCTGTGGCCACTAAGCCCAGTACGGGAGAGTCGGAGGAAGCAGCGTCACTGGCATCCATCGCCAAGCCGAACTCTTCCCCGGACGACGGCTCCGAACTCTCGGAGTCACCATCGTGTGAGCTCGGCCAAGGAATTCCCTTCCCGCTATACTCCACGAGTTCTCTTCTCCCTCAACAAACCTCACCTTTAAGCGAGACTCTGGACTTGATGCGATCCCTCGTGATTACGGAGGAGCAACGTCCGAACTACGCCCAGCCCGGACTAGGGGCTGAGAGCGGGGATTTTTACGTCCCACCCGCCACCCACTTCATCACCACAGTAGAGGACTTAACTAACATGCTCGATTACGGCTCCGAAGACATTGACGGTATGGACGACGATGCAGGAGAGGAGCAAGCCGAAAACCCGCCGTTTACCGGATGCTGGACGGCCACCTCTTCGTATGACGTGCACATGGTGGATGCACCCAAGGAGGGTGACAACGATAAAGAGAAAAATCCAGTAGAGGATAAACCTCCCGAGATACAACAAAAGCACCGACGACGCCGCTCTAAATCACGACGCAGCAAAGACAGCAATACCGGCACGAGAGACAACAACACTCCTGATGATGCCGAAGGCCAAGAAAATCCCGTTGAGCAATACTTTGAACAAGACGGTCGGGAGGATGGGCGAGTTAGCCCTGATGAACAGGCTGCAAACAAAGACTCAGAGCACAGTAATTATCTTCCGCTCTCCAAGGATGAGGAGAGCCTCGGCAACAAGGATTTTATCGTGCCTGAGGAACCTTTCGAGCAGGAGCACTTCAAGCGTCGGCTAAGAGCCACTGCAAGGAGACTGAAAAAGAAGCAGCAGCAGCTTAAAGCTGACAAAGATCTACTCAACGATAGATGGACTCATGTCCTGGAAGCCGAGGAATACGGCCTCGAGCGCCCATCCAAAATTTATTCGAAGCACAAATTGCTACCTCAATTGGACGACGAGGCGATGGAGCCTATACTGTCAGCACATAATGCGGCTGATCGACCACCACATGGCCAAGACAAAGAGGCAACTCAAGCCGAACACCAGCTAGCACTATGATACATCTCCAACGTATCTATAATTTTTTATTGCTCCATGCTATATTATCTTCTATTTTGGACATTATTGGGCTTTTTTATCCACTTTTATATTATTTTTGGGACTAACCTATTGACCCAGAGCCCAGTGCCAGTTCCTGTTTTTTCCCTTGTTTCAGTGTTTCGAAGAAAAGGAATATCAAATGGAGTCGAAACAGAATGAAACCTTCTGGAGAAGTTATTTTTGGAAGGAAAGCTACCCGATAGACTTGGAGTGCATGTCAGGAAAGAAACAAGGGAGCCACGAGGCAGGGGGCGCCCCCACCCCCCTAGGGCGCGCCCTCCACCCTCATGGGCCCCTTGTGGCTCCCCTGATGTATTTCTTCCGCCTATATATATATATATATCCATATACCCTAAAACGATCGGGGAGCACAATAGATTGGGAGTTTCGTCGCCAGAAGCCTCCGTAGCCACCGAAAACCAACCTAGACCCGTTCTGGCACCCTGCCAGAGGGGGCAATCCCTCTCCAGTGGCCATCTTCATCATCCCGGTTTTCTCCATGACGAGGAGGGAGTAGTTCTCCCTCGGGGCTGAGGGTATGTACCAGTAGCTATGTGTTTGATCTCTCTCTCTCTCTCTCTCTCTCGTGTTCTTGATTTGGCACGATCTTGATGTATCGTGAGCTTTGCTATTATAGTTGGATCTTATGATGTTTCTCCCCCTCTACTCTCTTGTAATGGATTGAGTATTCCCTTTGAAGTTATCTTATCAGATTGAGTCTTTAAGGATTTGAGAACACTTGATGTATGTCTTGCGTGGGATACCCGTGGTGACAATGGGGTATTCTATTGATCCACTTGATGTATGTTTTGGTGATCAACTTGCGGGTTCCGCCCATGAACCTATGCATAGGGGTTGGCACATGTTTTCGTCTTGACTCTCCGGTAGAATCTTTGGGGCACTCTTTGAGGTTCTATGTGTTGGTTGAATAGATTAATCTGAGATTGTGTGATGCATATCGTATAATCATACCCACGAATACTTGAGGTGAGATTGGAGTATCTAGGTGACATTAGGGTTTTGGTTGATTTGTGTCTTAAGGTGTTATTCTAGTACGAACTCTAGGGCTGTTTGTGACACTTATAGGAATAGCCCAACGGATTGATTGGAAAGAATAACTTTGAGGTGGTTTTGTACCCTACCATAATCTCTTCGTTTGTTCTCCGCTATTAGTGACTTTGGAGTGACTCTTTGTTGCATGTTGAGGGATAGTTATGTGATCCAATTATGTTATTATTGTTGAGGGAACTTGCACTAGCGAAAGTATGAACCCTAGGCCTTGTTTCAACACATTGCAATACCGTTTGTGCTCACTTTTATCATTGGTTACCTTGCTGTTTTTATATTTTCAGATTACAAAAAGCTTTATCTACCATCCATATACCACTTGTATCACCATCTCTTCGCCGAACTAGTGCACCTATACAATTTACCATTGTATTGGGTGTGTTGGGGACACAAGAGACTCTTTGTTATTTGGTTGCAGGGTTGCTTGAGAGAGACCATCTTCATCCTACGCCTCCTACGGATTGATAAACCTTAGGTCATCCACTTGAGGGAAATTTGCTACTGTCCTACAAACCTCTGCACTTGGAGGCCCAACAACGTCTACAAGAAGAAGGTTGTGTAGTACACATCAAGCTCTTTTCTGGCGCCGTTGCCGGGGAGGTGAGTGCTTGAAGGTATATCTTTAGATCTTGCAATCGAGTCTTTTAGTTTCTTGTTTTATCACTAGTTTAGTCTATAAAAGAAAATTACAAAAAGATGGAATTGAGTTTACCACATACGCTTCATCTTTTTAATATCTTTCGTGAGTATGATGGAAAGGAAAATTGTGCCAAAGTGTTAGAAGAAGAATGCATTAAAATGTTTGGCACTAAATATTTGAATGATGAGCATGATTTCAATGTTGTTAGTATGAATTCCTTGAATATCCATGATGCTAATGATATGCAAAGCCACAAGCTTGGGGAAGCTATGTTTGATGAAGATGATATTTTTTGTCCCCCAAGTTTTGATGAGCAAATTTATTATGATGAAAGCATGCCTCCTATTTATGATGATTATATTGATGAAAGTGGATTTGGAGAGGTCATGACTTTATTTAGTGATGAATCCACTATTTCGAAGAGGTTCCAATTGATTATGAGAACAAAGTTGCTATCTATGATGATTATTGTGATGACTTGTATGCTATAAAGAATAATATATCCATGAAACTTGTCATCATGATTTTAGTTTTCAATTGGATTATGCCTCACATGATAATTATTTTGTTGAGTTTGCTCCCACTATTATTCATGAGAAGAATTTTGCTTGTGGAGAGTAATAATTCTATGCTTGTATATCATGAAAAGAATGCTTTATGTGTATGGGTTATATTGTTGAATTCATTCATGATTCTACTTAAAATTATTATGAAGTGAGGAACATATGCTTGTAAGAATTGCAATAATATCAAGTTTCCTCTCTATGTGCTTAAACTTTTGAAGTTATGCTTGTTTTACCTTCCTATGCAAGTTGATTCTTGTTCCCACAAGTTGTTTGCTCAAAAAATCCATATGCATAGGAAGTGGGTTAGACTTAAATGTTCTAGTAATATTCTTCATGATGCTCTCTTTATGTTACAATTCTTATCTTTTATGTGAGCATCGTTGAAATCATCATGCCTAGCTAGGGGCGTTAAACGATAGCGCTTGTTGGGAGGCAACCCAATTTTATTTTTGTTCTTTGACTTTTGTTACTGTTTATTAATAAATAATTCATATAGCCTATGTTTAGATGTGGTTTTATGCTTTTAATTAGTGTTTGTGCCAAGTAGAACCTTTGGGAAGACTTGGGGAAAGTCTTTGCGATCATGTTGTAAAAACAGAAACTTTAGCGCTCATGAGAATTGCTGCCATTTTTTATTGGAGAGTGATATTTAGTTAATTATTTTTGCATATGATTAATAGACAAATTACTCACGTCCAGAAATTTATTTGAGAATTTTATGAGTTCCAGATGTATACGTTTGATACAGATTACTACAGACTGTTTTTTTGACAGATTCTGTTTTTCGTGTGTTGTTTGCTTATTTTGATGAATCTATGAGTAGTATCGGAGGGTATGAACCATAGAGAAGTTGGAATACAGTAGATATTACACAAATATGAATTTAGAATGAGTTCATTACAGTACCTTATGATGGTGATTTTCTTTCTTATACTAACGGAGCTTACGAGTGTTCTGTTAAGTTTTGTGTTGTGAAGTTTTCAAGTTTTGGGTAAAGATTCGATGGACTATGGAATAAGGAGTGGCAAGAGACTAAGCTTGGGGATTCCTAAGGCACCCCAAGGTAATATTCAAGGACAACCAAAAGCCTAAGCTTGGGGATGCCCCGGAAGGCAGCCCCTCTTTCGTCGTTGTTCATCGGTAACTTTACTTGGAGCTATATTTTTATTCGCCACATGATATGTGTTTTGCTTGGAGCGTCATTTTATTTCATTTTGTTTTGCTTGCTGTTTGAATAAAATACCAAGATCTGAAATTATTAAATGTTAGAGAGTCTTCACATAGTTGCACAATTATTCGACTACTCATTGATCTTCACTTATATCTTTCGGAGTAGTTTGCCGTTGCTCTAGTGTTTCACTTATATCTTTTTAGAGCATGGTGGTGGTTTTATTATATAGAAATAGATGAACTCTCACGCCTCACTTATATTATTTTGAGAGTCTTTAGAACAGCATGGTAGTTTTCTTTGGTTATGAAACTAGTCCTAATATGATGGGCATCCAAGAGGGATATAATAAAAACTTTCATATAAGTGCATTGAATACTAAGAGAAGTTTGATACTTGATGATTGTTTTGAGATATGGAGATAGTGATATCAAAGTTGTGCTAGTTGGGTAGTTTTGAATTTGAAAAATACTTGTGTTTAAGTTTGCAAGTCCCGTAGCATGATCGTATGGTAAACGTTATGTAACAAATTTGAATCATGAGGTGTTATTTGATTGTCTTCCTTATGAGTGGCAGTCGGGGACGAGCGATGGTCTTTTCCTACCAATCTATCCCCCTAGGAGCATGCGTGTAATACTTGGTTTTTGATGACTTGTAGATTTTTGCAATAAGTATGTGAGTTCTTTATGACTAATGTTGAGTCCATGGATTATACGCACTCTTACCCTTCCATCATTGCTAGCCACTTCGGTACCGTGCATTGCCCTTTCTCACATTGAGAGTTGGTGCAAACTTCGCCGGTGCATCCAAACCCCGTGATATGATACTCTCTTTCACACATAAACCTCCTTATATCTTGCTCAAAACAGCCACCATACCTACCTATTATGGCATTTCCATAGCCATTCCGAGATATATTGCCATGCAACTTTCCACCGTTCCATTTATTATGACACGTTCATCATTGTCATATTGCTTAGCATGATCATGTAGTTGACATAGTATTTGTGGCAAAGCCACCGTTCATAATTATTTCATACATGTCACTCTTGGTTTATTGCATATCCCGGTACACCGCCGGAGGCATTCATATAGAGTCATACTTTGTTCTAGTATCGAGTTGTAATCATTGAGTTGTAAATAAATAGAAGTGTGATGATCATCATTTTCTAGAGCATTGTCCCAAGTGAGGCCATAAAAAAGGGGAGAAAGGCCATAAAAAAAGAGAAGGCCCAAAAAAATGAGAGAAAAAGAGAGAAGGGACAATGCTACTATCCTTTGCCACACTTGTGCTTCAAAGTAGCACCATAATCCTGATTATAGAGAGTCTCTTATTTTGTCACTTTCATATACTAGTGGGAATTTTTTATTATAGAACTTGGCTTGTATATTCCAACAATGGGCCTCCTCAAGTGCCCTAGGTCTTCATGAGCAAGCAGGTTGGATGCACACCCACTTAGTTTCTTTTGTTGAGCTTTCATACATTTATAGCTCTAGTGCATCCGTTGCATCGCAATCCCTACTCCTTGCATTGACATCAATTGATGGGCATCTCCCTAGCCCATTGATTAGCCGTGTCGATGTGAGACTTTCTCCTTTTTGTCTTCTCCACATAACCCCCTCATTATATTCTATTCCACCCATAGTGCTATATCCATGGCTCACGCTCATGTATTGCGTGAAAGTTGAAAAATAGTTTGAGATTACTAAAGTATGAAACAATTTCTTGTCTTGTCATCGGGGTTGTGCATGATGAGAGCATTCTTGTGTGACGAAAATGGAGCATGACCAAACTATATGATTTTGTAGGGACGAACTTTCTTTGGCCATGTTATTTTGAGAAGACATGATTGCTTAGTTAGTATGCTTGAAGTATTAGTATTTTTATGTCAATATTAAACTTTTGTCTTGAATCTTATGGATGTGAATATTCTTGCTACAATAAAGAGAAATACATGATGAATATGTCAGGTAGCATTCCACATCAAAAATTCTGTTTTTATCATTTACCTACTCGAGGAAGAGCAGGAATTAAGCTTGGGGATGCTGATACGTCTCAAACGTATCTATAATTTTTGATTGCTCCATGCTATATTATCTTCTGTTTTGGACATTATTTTGCTTTATTATCCACTTTTATATTATTTTGGGACTAACCTATTGACCCAGAGCCCAGTGCCAGTTCCTGTTTTTTTCCCTTATTTCAGTGTTTTGAAGAAAAGGAATATCAAACGGAGTCGAAACGGAATGAAACCTTCTGGAAAAGTTATTTTTGGAAGGAAAGCTACCCGATAGACTTGGAGGGCACGTCAGGAAAGAAACGAGGGGGCCACGAGGTAGGGGGCGCGCCCACCCCCCTAGGGCGCGCCCTCCACCCTCGTGGGGCCCTCGTGGCTCCCCTGATGTATTTCTTCCGCCTATATATATATCCATATACCCTAAGATGATCGGGGAGCACAATAGATCGGGAGTTCCGCCGCCAGAAGCCTCCGTAGCCACCGAAAACCAATCTAGACCCGTTCCGGCACCCTGCCGGAGGAGGCAATCCCTCTCCGGTGGCCATCTTCATCATCCCGGTGTTCTCCATGACGAGGAGGGAGTAGTTCTCCCTCGGGGTTGAGGGTATGTACCAGTAGCTATGTGTTTGATCTCTCTCTCGTGTTCTTGATTTGGCACGATCTTGATGTATCGCGAGCTTTTCTATTATAGTTGGATCTTATGATGTTTCTCCCCCTCTACTCTCTTGTAATGGATTGAGTTTTCCCTTTGAAGTTATCTTATCGGATTGATTCTTTAAGGATTTGAGAACACTTGATGTATGTCTTGCGTGGGATACCCGTGGTGACAATGGGGTATTCTATTGATCCACTTGATGTATGTTTTGGTGATCAACTTGCGGGTTCCGCCCATGAACCTATGCATAGGGGTTGGCACACGTTTTCGTCTCGACTCTCCGGTAGAATCTTTGGGGCACTCTTTGAGGTTTTATGTGTTGGTTGAATAGATGAATCTAAGATTGTGTGATGCATATCGTATAATCATACCCATGGATACTTGAGGTGACATTGGAGTATCCAAGAGGGATATAATAAAAACTTTCATATAATTGCATTGAATACTAAGAGAAGTTTGATACTTGATGATTGTTTTGAGATATGGAGATAGTGATATCAAAGTTGTGCTAGTTGGGTAGTTGGGAATTTGAAAAATACTTGCGTTGAAGTTTGCAAGTCCCGTAGCATGCACGCATGGTAAATGTTATGTAACAAATTTGAAACATGAGGTGTTATTTGATTGTCTTCCTTATGAGTGGCGGTCGGGCACGAGCGATGGTCTTTTCCTACCAATCTATCCCCCTAGGAGCATGCGCGTAGTGCCGAGGTTTTTGATGACTTGTAGATTTTTGCAATAAGTATATGAGTTCTTTATGACTAATGTTGAGTCCATGGATTATATGACTGTTACCCTTCCATCATTGCTAGCCTCTTCGGTACCGTGCATTGCCCTTTCTCACATTGAGAGTTTGTGAAAACTTCGCCGGTGCATCCAAACCCTGTGATATGTTCAATAACCCTAAAGAACACAACCTCAACCTGTGTCTTCCACTGCATACAAAAACAAAAGTCAACGCGTCAGAAAACAAATGAAGGAACATGGGAACAAAAAATATACAAGGCAATACCAGAAGTTCAAGTTAAACTACACATGAAAGAATAATGCATAGAAACACTCACAGGCAGTCTCCGAAACACCCAGTTGGATGGGTCATCATCACCCTTCATGACCAAGTCAGCCGCAACAAGCTCAAGAAGCTTGGCCTAATCCATGAAATTGATGCGAGGGGTCCTCAAGTCAATATTAGGCGTCTTGCCAATGATAAGGCAGTCCAAATACATAAGAAGCGGCACGATGGCACAGCCTGTGACAGCTTTTCCTCTGCTAGTACCTTGCTGATACCTAACAAAAGCACTCTGAATATCGTCAACAACCAACTGGCAGTAGTCCATGTCTGCCATGTCCTCAAACACAAGGTTCTTGGCGATTGCTGCCTCCCTGGACACTCGTGTAGACGTTCCAGGGATAACCACCTTCATGAAAACAATAAGGTAAAACACCTACAGAGCAAGATCATCCTTCGTCTCATCCTTCACAAGTTCAGCGAGGATATTCCGCAAATCCTTTGTCTTGATGTCGTCACTCCTAGCATACCCAAGCTTGCCCTTCAACCTCATAACAGCATCATCGAAACCATCATTCGAGGGCCTAGTGGGGTACGATTACCTTGAGGGAACCCAAAGAGATGGTGAATAGCATCACTTGTAATACGTATAACCTTGTTCACCTCACCCATGTCCAAAATCATGGTTGAAGAGTCAATCCTCGTGTAGATGTTGCCCATCAAAGGACAAGAAATGTTGGAATCAACCTTCAAGTCAAACACACAGCCAAAACCAGCATTGATAACCCTCGTCTTGTGCCTAAGTTGTAGCATTTCCGCACATGTCTTGACCTCTTTCAGTGAGCAGCGAACCGTCTTGTTAAAACGTTTCACCTCACCTCTTCCTTGGCCAAATTCTACGGGCGCTTTGCCTCCTCTCTTCCTCCTCTCAGGTCGCTGCACAAGCTAATACTAAAAAAACATACATTGACAAGGAAAAAAGGAAGAACAATGAGACACATAACCTTCACCAAAATTCCACTAATGACTACATACGCACTACATCTGAGAAGTCCAACTATGTATACATAGGCAGTACAACCATGTATGACCAGAAGCTAACATGCTTTCAAATTGTTGGAAATTTACAAAGCAGAAGTTCAACCATGTATACAAAGGCATTAATCAAACATGTATATCAGAAGTCCAACTATGTCTACATAGGCAGTACAACCATGTATGACCAGAAGTTAACATGCTTTCAAATTGTTGGAAATTTACAAAGCAGAAGTTCAACCATCTATACCAAGTCAGTAATCAAACATGTATATCAGAAGTCCAACTATGTATACATAGGCAGTACAACCATGTATGAACACAAGTCAACATGCTTTCAAAAATGTTGGAAATTTAAAAAGCAGAAGTTCAACCATATACACTAAGGTAGTAATCAAACATGTATACCAACAAGTTAAGCTAATTTCTTCATGTATATACCCAGAAGTCCAACTATGTACACAAAGGCAGAAATACCATAAAAGCAAAGCATGTCGGCTAATTTATTCATCTATATGGAGCAGAAGGTCAGCTATGTACGCCAAGGCAGTGCTAAAAACAATAAAACTACAGCAATGGCGACAAATGCTCTAAAAACAGTAAACATGAGACATTCATACCTGATTAGCGGCAGCATCATCATCGTCCTCATCCTCATCATCAGCATTGAAATCGGCATCATCCTTGTCATCTGGATTAACACGAGAACGCTTCTTCACACCCTTGTTGACCTTTGCAGGTGGAACCTTGCGCTTCACACCGCATTTCTTCCCCTTACTAGATGCACCAGCACCAAGCGGAGAAGGTGTAGGCGCGGCAGTGGCAAGCACACGAGGACTACGGCGTGGCGTACCACCAAGGCCTAACCATTCATCTTCAACAACTTCTGCAGGCCTTGAAACATGTGGGCTCCTCCGAGGAGTAACTTCACCAACTACTAGCTTCCTCGCAGAAGTATTCTTGATTTTCTTCTTAACAGGGACAACCGTGCCATCACTGCCACACGGCATGTCTTCCTCAACAGTGAGCTCAGGCACATGAACAGATCCAGGAACATCAGAACCTTTCTCAAGGCAGGCTGCCCTCTTCTTGTCAAAATCTTCTTGCTTCTTCCTCTTAAGTTGGTCCTCCAGGAGAAGCTGAAGAGGCACATCCTCGAGTTGCGTGACAGGTTCAGTGCCATCAACAGACTGTGACTGCGTCTCTGACATCTGAAGAGAGCACAAAGGATCCGGAACGGAATCACAACCTTTGACTGACGGAGCCCCCTCCTCAGTAGCAGCAGGGGTTTCTGATAAACCCAACTCAGATAAAACATCATTGATGATGTTCATAGCTTCCCCCTCTGTGGACACATCTGCAAAGAACACAAAAAATCGAAGCAAAAAATAAAAAAAAGTTAGGAACAAAAACAAAAACAAACGACATGAACAAACTAAAAAAACATGGCTCAAAACTTTAAAATGAAAAGAAAAGGGGTTTCACATACTAGGTGAAGCAAGAGCTGCAGAAGCAAGATCCTCGGGGCTTGAAAAATTCTCAAGGCTCGAAGCAACCTCGGCAATCACAGTCAAAGGGATAATGGGTGATTTAGCCGCATCAGATATTGGAGCATCAATATTAACCTCTGAAGCTCCATCTTGATCGCAGGCATTTTTTTCAGAATTATTCAACTCATCACCAACTACAAAAAATGCAAGTAAAAAGGCAGCTGAGTTCTAATCCGCAATCCTACACCAAAGGAACTTCTACTTTTACAACAATGTCCAATACCCAGAAGTTCAACAATACCTAACAAAGCAGTAAACACAAAAAACAAACTAAAAATCTACAAACTAAATATAAAAACAATCTGCACCAGAGGGGCTACTACATATATCATGAATGTCCAGAAGTTCAATGATACATAACAAAGCAATAAAACAAAATGTGCATAACAAAAGTTCAACCAAATTTCATTACAATCAAACAATAATTAAAACCAGAAGTTCAACTATGTGACCCAAGCAAGTAGCACATAAAAAAGATGTAGCATGACCACAAACGGTATTTCACAGGCAAACTAAATATCAATACCATCAACATGATAAAAAAACAAAGATATACACTACAAAAATGAAACATCTGGGAAGTCCAACAACACTTGGTGACAAAGTTTCACCTGCAAAATCATCAACTACAAAGTAAGAAAACACTCTACTAACTCAAACTAATGGTAAAAAGCATACACATAACCATTCCTAGAAGTTCACATGATTAAGAATGGCAGTCCAACATGAATACTAAGTGAAGATATGGGCAGACATATATGAGAATAATGCTATTTAAAATACAAGATACAACTACATTAAGATACCTAGAGAAGGTTTTGAAGCCATGACAACACAACCGCCTTGATGAATGCAACTCCAAACACTAGAACAACCTGCTAAAAACAGGGGATTGATTGCATATAGTTAGCAGGTAGAAAATAGTACAACAAATACAAAAAACAACTAAATGAAACCCTAGGATGAAACAACTAGAACATATCAACAAGTATGAAAACATGAACAGTAGCACATATAGGCAAGCACAAACAAAAAAAATTCCTAAACTAAATAGCATGTGACAGACACAATCTAGACTTCGAAATGAACAATACTAAGATAATTATATACATCAGATTTGCGATCAACCATCACACCACACCCTCTCTTACATGCATCTGAATGCTAAAATCACCAAAGGGGAAATGAAATCCACTCATCTATGAATGGATAAAATAGCACACACAAGCATCTCATAGACAAATCTGACCACGGGGGAATGGAATCCAACCACCACATGCACAAGAACCCTACCTAATCTCCCACCAAACCATCAGAAGAAGGGGGAGGACGCGGATGCGAGAGCACACAGGAGGCGGACTCGATATATCTGGCGAAACTAGAAGCAAGCATTAGGAGTGGGGCAGCACTTGTACCTCTCCAGACGACCCCCGACGCACGAATCCGCGCCGGTTTCTTCCACTCCCCACGATGCCATGTGCACCTTGCAACCGCGCAGGCAGTTGCCGCCCTTGCTTCAGAGTAGAAGAGAGCGGGCTGGGCGAGAGAGAGCGGGGCGCGGTGGAGAAATAGGAGCAGGGGCATGCGCCGGTTACTCTAGCACGAGGGCAGGGGATAGGGGCGGAGAAATCGAGGGGAGTTGGAGGCGAGGAAGACAGCGCAACGATGGAGAGGGGGGAGAGTGCGAGCGACACGGGGAGGGGGAGAGGGGTTTTCTAACAGATGGTGGCGATGGGAGATACTCACTTAATGCATCTCTCTCGTGGGAATTGCAGCGCCACTGAATTTATAGTTTTACCCCCCCCAATAACTAAAATAGTAAATACATGTGTAGATAAATAAATGCACCATTTGAATGCATCTATTATAATGAGATAAGATCACAAAACAGCACAGCTGATATCCTCAAAACCAAAAATAGATGGCAAATACACTACTAAAGGAAGAAACATACATACATAAATATGCCCCTAAAAAAATAAGAGAAAACGAAGTTCAAAAAATAAAGAACAGAAGTTCAAGTACTCTAATAAAAGAAGTAAAGGAATTAGACTAAATAAACCCTAAAGAAACAAAAAGAAGAAGTTCAAGTACAACAACAGATGAAGTTCATATCTAACCCTAAAAACCCTAAGATAGATAGTGGGGTCACGGATGTGATGGACTCGCCTCCGCATGCGACGACGCGACACACCACGTCGTCGCCTGCTCCGGCTCGTTCCTGTCTCGGCCTCGCAGGGGGAGGGGAGGGGAGGGGGGTCCCGACCCCCCTCCCCCCCCGCTCGGCCTCGCGCTACTGCATTACTGTGCGCTAGGATTTGACAAGACGCAATGTGGTTATTCTGTTTCCACCCCCACCGCACGCACCCTAAACCCTAAAAACCCAAAGATAGATAGTGGGGTCATGGATGTGACAGACTCGCCTCTGCATGCGACGACGCGGCATGCCGCGTCGTCGCCTGCTCTGGCTTGTTCCTGTCTTGGCCTCGCAGGGGGAGGGAAGGGGGGTCCCGACCCCCCTCCCCCCTTGCTCGGCCTCACGCTACCGCATTGCTGCTTGTTAGGATTTGACAGGACGCAATGCGGTTATTCTGTTTCCACCCCCACCGCACGCACCCTAAACCCTAAAAACCCTAAGATAGATAGTGGGGTCACGGATGTGACGGACTCGCCTCCGCATGCGACGACGCGGCATGCCGCGTCGTCGCCTGCTCCGGCTCATTCCTGTCTCGGCCTCGCAGGGGGAGGGGAGGGGGGTCCCGACCCCCCTCCCCCCTACTTGGCCTCGCGCTACCGCATTGCTGCGCTCTAGGATTTGACAGGACGCAATGCGGTTATTCTGTTTCCACCCCCACCGCACGCACCCCAAACCCTAAAAACCCTAAGATAGATAGTGGAGTCATGGATGTGATGAACTCGCCTCCGCATGCGACGACGCGGCACGCCGTGTCGTCGCCTGCTCCCGCTCGTTCCTGTCTCGGCCTCGCAGGGGGAGGGGAGGGGGGTCCCGACCCCCCCCTGCTCGGCCTCGCGCTACCGCATTGCTGCACGCTAGGAATTGACAGGACGCAATGCGGTTATTCTGTTTCCACCCCCACCGCACGCACCCTAAACCCTAAAAACCCTAAGATAGATAGTGGGGTCACGGATGTGACGGACTCACCTCTGCATGCGACGACGCGGCATGCCGCGTCATCGCCTGCTCCGGCTCGTTCCTGTCTCGGCCCATACTTGGGCTAATCCCATGATTTCTCACGAGACAAAAGTCTAAAAAAACATGTGGAGAATTAAAATTACAAAGAAAACCAAACAAAGAAAATATAGAGCATTATGCACCTTCGCCTTGCAAAATGTGGAGTGCAATCTCCAAAACCAGAAGTTCAACCATTAATAAAAAAGAAGTCCAAATCCTACTGAAGATAGTGGATGATCAAAAAACTATACCGAAACATAGACTAAGGGAAAAGAGGATGCATGTGCCTGTGGTCCAGCCCCACACTTACACACTAGTTACAAAAAATTGCAGAAGAAATCTAGTAAGGGTTTTTGATTTCTGGAAAGTAATCTGTCCTGGAATATCAATGTCAAAAATATGGATCTGCATTCATGAAAAGTTTTGTTGTGACATAAAAAACCAAGAAAGAAGCACCTTAGGAATAATAATGTTTAGTGTCGAAGAAACAAAATGCACAAGGCATAAGTTAACTAATCAAATGTTCTAAATAAAGGTAAGTTCAAGTTGTAAAAACACAGAAGTTCGGTGTTTTGAAAAAACATCAAATGAACATGTAGAAAGAAAAATTACACTGAAGCAAAATTCTTGTAAGTTCACGTTAAACACATACTGAAGTTCTACCACTGTTTGAAGTATGCAAACATGTTACAAAAAAAGTAAGGTATGCATGCATATTTGTGAATAATCCCATAGTTTCCACGGAACAAACTAAAACCCAAATTAGAAAATTGAAAATTACAAAAAAACAAAAAGAAAAAAGAAAAAATAGAGCGCGATGTTGCACCACCTTGCAATGTGGAAATCAGGAAGTTCAATCACTGGTACCATAGAAGTCCAACTACTACCACAGAATGTGGATGAACCAAAAAACTAGTCCCGAAGACAAAATAAATATAAAAAGGATGATTTGTGTATCTATGGACCAGCTCCACATTTACGTATGAGTACTCTGAAAAACAAAAAAACAAACACAAAATTTTTATAACAACACCAACCGAACAGCTCGTATTGCAGCATCACCCAAAAAACATGCATTAAAACAAGGGAAGTTTAAGCACAAAAGGTGCAGAAGTCCAACTCTGTAACACAGACAGCAGAATCACTGAAAAGTACGCATTATCGAATTTGGTTTTCAGATTTAATCACTTGGGTTACTACACCTTCTCAGTCCGCGACCTCGAACGATATCCTATTGCGCCCTAACATCAAAACGATAAATCAACAAAGCTGACTCATTGAAGAACCGAAACCAGCATGGGCCGACACGAGATCCAATCGCCCGATTTCAGGGGTGTATTCGCCTGCTCGATCAAATTAACAACGCATGAACAGTCCAATCTCACTACTGCAATCAAATCCGCCCTCTATATTCAAATAAAAAATAACAAATCCATAGAAGCCGCGGAACCACTCCCGCGGATGAAGAACACAGAGCCCGAAATCAAATCCATTGAAATTAACGACAAATTGTCCATGAAACTCGTACTTACACCAAATTCCCATCATGTTGGAGGTTCTAGAACATCCAGTGAATGCATTAAACTTATAAACAGACACAAGTTCATCCGCCCCAAGAGTGAATCCGCCAAAATGCAAAATTACGAATCAAAACGAGCATTTAGATGTAGGTATGAGTATCTGGATTACAGTCACATCCCAGACAACACTACCGACCGGGATAATTCGCGGGGGAAGCCATTGTTGCGAAGATAGCCCGAAGGTCGGGTTCGTAGAGAGGGAAGTTCAGGCGCGTTACACAGGAAGTTCAGGTTGTGATCAGAATATTATTCTGATCCCGTGATCAGAATAGTGTTTATGTATATATATATACTGTAATTTTTTCAATCACAATTCGGACATGCATTCTAACGCAAGCACACCCAGGGAAAGGAACCCTTAACGGAACTATTCTCTCTGGAAGATGTTTCTTACATAATGTAATATAACATAACTAGCCGGATACAACTTGTCTGTTCAAGCAACTATGACCCCTACGCCTGGTTTCCATGCATACCCCGGTTTATTCGGCCGCACGGGTATTCAGAAACACTCCGTGCCTTCGGGTCCAGAGGGCAAAGCGAAAAGGTCTGCCATGACAATCGTTTTACAATTCAGCTAGACAGAAAAATACGCAGTCATTTCGACTCAAAATTTTCCTCCTCTATACCCTCCAGCAGGCTATCTAACTTACAATCGTGCTGGGAAAATTTGGCAGCTACTGCTACTTGGTCATACACCAAATTAACGGGAACTTCCTTCCCGTCTGACCCTAGAGGTCTGACCCGAGCCATATGATTCAGGTCAAGCTTGGTGTACCGTGTCTTCACCATGGCCCAGGCTTCTCGAGCCCCTTCCCGGCAGGCCGATATTTTCCACAATCGAAAGCGCCGCCGCGCCCCCTTGAATAGCTCTAGGAGCTCCTCCATCTTTCCTAGAGCGGAGGCAGCTGGCCTCAAAGCTTTGGCAAGGCTTCGCATCGCCTACCGAGCTTGCTCATGAATACGCGACAGCTCTTGTAGCAGATCGCCTAAGAATCCGAACATCTCATCTTCGGGATAGCCGGTCAGCATACCTACAGATATAACTCTGTCAGTTCCTGATATCTCTGAACTATTATAAAGTAAAGTTGGCCACATACTGAACATGCCACCACGCAGCCTTTTATTCTCCTTCACGGAGTCGGCTAGTTGGGCCCGTACATCTTTCAGATCCTCGCTCAATCGGGCATTCGAATCTTGGAGCTTGTTCTTCTCCAGTATGACTTTTATGAGCACACGCTCGCCCGTGGCTAGCAGCTTCTTGGCTTCTCGTTCTCCGTCCTAGGCAGCTTTCAGTTGTTCTTGTAGTTGACCTAATGATCCTGATAGGAGGTAAGCAACCGTGTTTAACATTATTGGTATACCATTCTATTTTCTCGATGGAGGGGAACATTACCAGGTGACGCCTTCTTGGATTTCTCCAGTTCGGCACGGGCAACAGTTAGCTGCGTCTCACACTTTTCTAGCTCTTGGGCTAACAGGTCGTTCTTCTCCGTAAGAACCTGGTTATACAACGATACTTAAATCAGTTGTACCAACTGCTTCAAGTATCGGGGGCTACTGGCATATGGTTATCATAGTTAGACAAAGTAAACTTACATGCACATCTTTTAAATGATGCTTTGTGGCTCTGTTAAGCCCATCTCGAGCCGCTTGGAAATATGCATCAGCCGAGCTGAAGGCGTTAAATGCCTCTTCTGAAAAACCAGGTTCTTGTAAAACGGCCCTGCGGCGTCGATGATTCATGGCACTCTCCACTTCCGAGTTGGTGACGGATACATCATCTAAATCCTCGGCTGGAGGAAAGTCCGGCGTCACTCCCGCATCAGCCCCCATCTTCACGACAGGATATGGATCCTAGTTGCGGGAAGTATGACCAGCCGAACCCTCAGATATAGTCTGACACACCTTTTTCCTGATATAGGGTAAACGGAAAGGTCACAGTTGGATCTGACTACCAAGGTGCATATTTGCAAATTCATACCACTTTGATGAAGGCTCGGTCGTATCTTCATTTTCCTTCCTCTTTGAAGGCTTGCCTTGTGTGGGGGACGCTCTCTTCGGAGATGCCCCAGGGGCAGCATGGCGCGCCGAACGACTCCCCTTTTGAGCAAAGGACAGTGCGGTGGGTGAGGAGGAATGAGAAAGCTCTCTTGGACAAGGTATATCTGGATTACTTACATGTGAAGCAGGAAGGAGACCGGGGTAATCGGTGTTGATGGGTACATCTGTACCGTCATAGCTCATCTGATAGAATATTCCATCCTCGAGCTCCACAAATATGTCTGGATCTTCTTCATATTCGGGGTCAACATCCCGGTTGCGATTCTCCGGCTGAGGAGCAGGATCATGGATCCCCTCGACAGCCTTTCGCCATTCCTGTTATAAGTGGATAAGATACTGCCTATCAAGAATGATTCAGGGACATGAGTAAAATAGTGGAGCTGAAGCTTACCCAACTGGGAGGATTATACATGGAAAGTCCGTCTCGATATTGGAGATGGGTAAACTCCTCCTTCTCCCCTTTATACAGCTCGACAGTATTTTGTCCAGGGCGGCGGGGGTCTTCGGGCCCTTCCGACCATAGCGTGAGGCGTCGTCTTCCCCGTTATAATGCCACATGGGCATCCCTCTGTATTGGAGTGGCTGGACCCCCCGCACTATAGAGATCGCCATTACCTCGACTATTCACAATTCGGACTGGGCAAGTGTCTTGATCTTGCCCAGCAGTAGGCTGATCTCTGCACTATCCTCTTCCTCGAGGCTCCGAGGACGCCAGCTATGGCGTTTCTTCAGCGGAGCACTTGAAAACTCGGGGAGGCCCATACGGACGGGGTCGGGTAGAGCGACGTCGTCGATGTAGAACCATTTGGAAGGCCACTCTTCGGAAGCTTTCTTTGGCGTGCCAGATAGGTATTCGGTCCCGGCGATGCGCCACACTTCGGCTCCTCCCACTTCAAAAATTGACCCACCTTGGTTATGAGGGACGAGGCAGAACAGTCTTCTCCATAAATCAAAATGAGCCTCGCATCCTAGGAATAGCTCACATAGAGCGACATAACCCGCAATATGAAGGATAGAGGCGGGAGTTAGACTGTGCGGTTGGAGGCCATAATACTCCAGCAGACCTCGGAGGAAGGGATGGATCGGAAATCCGACACCTCTTAACAAGAAGGGGACGAAGCATACTCGTTCTCCCCTAGACGGATTGGGGAAGTTCTCTGTTTGAGCCCCGCCCTTGAAGGACGTCATCCCTGCTCGTACGGGGACCAAGTCTGCGGGGGAAAAAGCCGTGTGTTTGCAGCTTCGCCAGCTGACTGTGGGATACAGAACATCTCTCCCAATCACCCTTTTGGAGCCGTGGGGACGAGAGGAAGAGCTGGGAGCACTAGCCATGTTGGGGTGGTTTTTTCTTAGCAAGCTCTAAGGATTTTTCGCGAGGTGTGGAATGGATCTGAGATCTATTCTCTTTAAATAGGCATCTTTGTGGTACGATCGGGGTGGTATATGCAAAAAATACCCCGACCTTTCGAATTCGCTCGACATCTGGAAACTGAAATTGTTGATGCACAGAAGCCGAGGGGTACAACATTAAATGGAAGGCCGAACACACTACTCGGAAGTCATCGATGGAGGAACCCGCCTTGCAATGTTGAAGATAATCTATGTGCCGAACACCTCGTCATTGAAGACTGGTTTGGGGGCTACTGAGGGAGTCCTGGACTAAGGGTCCGCGGGCGTCCGGCCTGTTAGCCATGGGCCGGACTGATGGGCTGTGAAGATACGAAGACCGAAGAGTGCACCCGTGTCCGGATGGGACTTTCCTTGGCGTGGAAGGCAAGCTTGGCGGCCAACTATGTAGATTCCTTTCTTTGTAACTGACCTTGTGTAACCCTAGATTCCTCCCGTGTCTATATAAACCGGAGGGCTAGGTCCGTAGATAGGTCGAATCCTCATAATCATAGCCAGACTAGACTTTGAGGGTCTAGTCATTACGATCTCGTGGTAGATCAACTCTTGTAATACTCATATTCATCAAGATCAATCAAGCAGGACGTAGGGTATTACCTCCGTAGAGAGGGCCCGAACCTGGGTAAACATTGTGTCCCCTGTCTCCTGTTACCATCGACCTTAGATGCACAGTTCGGGACCCCCTACCTGAGATCCGCCGGTTTTGACCCCGACAACAAGTGCAATATGGAGGGTAGATATAGGTTTTTGTAATCTGAAAATATAAAAACAACAAGGTAGCAAGTAACAAAAGTGAGCAAAAACGGTATTGCAATGCTTGGAAACAAGGCCTAGGGTTCATATTTCACTAGTGCAAGTTCTCTCAACTATGATAACATAATTAGGTCATATAACAATCCCTCAACATGCAACAAAGAGTCACTCAAAAGTCACTAATAGCGGAGAACAAACGAAGAGATTATTGTAGGGTACGAAAACAACCTCAAAGTTATTCTTTCTGATCGATCTATTGGGCTATTCCTATAAGTGTCACAAACAGCCCTAGAGTTCGTACTTAAATAACACCTTAAGACACACATCAACCAAAATCCTAATGTCACCTAGATATTCCAATGTCACCACAAGTATTCGTGGGTTTGATTATACAATATGCATCACACAATCTCAGATTCATCTATTCAAACAAACACAAAGAACTTCAAAGAGTGCCCCAAAGTTTCTATCAGAGAGTCAAGATGAAAACGTGTGCCAACCCCTATGCATAAGTTCACAAGGTCACAGAACCCACAAGTTGATCACCAAAAGATACATCAAGTAGATCACGTGAATATCCCATTGTCACCACAGATAAGCACATGCAAGACATACATCAAGTGTTCTCAAATCCTGTCGTGGTAAACGACACCTATGGGATCACTGGGATCCCTTTTGCTACAGTTGGCGGGCGCAAGGCTGTGCAAAGAGCGGGTCTAGAAGCCAGGACGAGGATCGTTTACCCAGGTTCAGGCCGCGAGGATGAGTAATACCCTAGTCCTGCTTTGGTGTATATTTGAGTGTTCTTGAGTTCTTGAACTAGCTACATGCGTGTGTCGTCCAAAAGATCCGAATCCTTCTTCAGTATGCCTCGGGCCTCCTTTTATAATCAAAAGGGGCTGCCAAAGTGGCACACAGGAGGTGGAAAGGTATATAGTGTACAAGCTTATCGCCTGTCATTATAGGACAAAGTGCATTAAATGCGCTACTTAGGTGTCCACTTGCTTTATCAGGCGCGGTAACGAGGCCCGTCCCGTCTGTCGCCGCTCTGCCTTGCTCCGACACGCGTCCAGGCCAACAAGGCATGCAACGCCATGTAGGCTGGCAGGCTGCTGAGTTGACGTGGTGGTAGGGTTTTCACGAAGATTTGTACGCCACCACGCAGGTGTTTGGCTAGTTGGATTAGTACCCACGTACCGCCACGTGGGTACTTGCTTCAGTTGGTGGGTTGGCCGCTGAGCTGGGGCGGCGATGGGGCGGCAAGGTCTTGCCGCAGTCTCACGTATATTCCCGACAAGGGTATTGTCGGGGTCTTGTGAGCACCCTCGGCAAGAGTCTTGTCGGGGTCTTGCGAGCGTCTTCGGCAAGGAGCCTTGCCAGGGCCTCTTGGGCATCCTTGGCAAGAAGTCTTGTGATTGTCTTGTCTTATGGTCCTCATCTAGGATTTATAGGCTCTCTGTCTTCACAAAGATCTGCATGCCACCATGCAAGCACTTCTTGAGCCTTTGTTTCAATGTTGTCGATGGTGTCGGAACTCTCAGGCTCAAGGGTGGCTGCGATGTTGGTGTTGGGCGAGCTGCCGCGGCAAGGCTCTTGGCGGGGCTGTGTAGGCCGCCCCGGCAAGGGTCTTGCCGGGAGGAAGCCTGTCTGATCGCTCCGTCTTCTACGCCCATGGTTGGAGCGCTGCTTTGGTAGCCTTGCACTTCTGCCTCCCTCCTCTGCCCTACTAAGTGTGGTCGTGGGTGCGGCTCTGACTGCCCGTGCATAGGTAAAAGGGCACAAAAGAGAGCCCCTACTTTTGTGCACCGACAGGAGCCCCTGGGCCTAGACAACACATAAGCACGACGCATTGTTGGGCTAGGCCCGAAACGGTACACGGGCACGCGAGGCAGAGTTTTACTGCGGTAACCTCTCTGTTGGTAGCGCTTCCCCACGACCCGCGTTGAATGCGCAACGTGGGGGTCGTGCATGGGGCGGTTGCTGCCCTCATGCGTCATATCATGGTAAATGGTAAAGTGGCGGTTCACGCCTTCCCCATAAAAAGGGAAACCGCGGGCGTGCTGCTCATTTACCCTCCGCGTCTCTCCAATTTCGGAACCGCCATTCCTCTCTTCTTCCTCAGGTGAAAGATTCGAAGTTCTCGCCTCTACTCGCTGCCGCTGCGCCCCCATTGCTCTTGATCCTTCGCCCCCTCCCAGCTGCCATGTCACCCAAAACCAGCAGGGGCAAGGGACCGACCAAGGATGTCGGGGAGAAAGAGGCGTCGGAGAGCGTGTCGGCGGCGTGACGGATGCAGCTTGCCTACTTCCCGTTGATGGTCGATGCGGTGCACCTCAAGAACTTCTTCTTGCCCTTGTGGGGGAGGAAGACGACGGGGCACCTTGCCATGTGCGTCGTCCCCGCCGATTTTGCCGAGGGCCCAAATTGGTACCCCTTCTTCGTTGATTTCTTCTGTTGTGGGCTCTGCCCCCCTTTCTCTAACTTCTTCAATGATGTCATGCACACCTACGGCTTCCATCTTTTGGAACTCACGCCAAACGTAGTGGCGTGCATGGCTCTCTTCGCCCACCTCTGCGAGGGCTTTGTCGGGGTGCTCCCTAGCATTGCGCTCTTCCGCCACTACTTCTCTCCTCGCCTCCAACCAGGGGGCGCCATCTCTGGGAGTATTGCCTGGATCCCGAGGACCCAGGAGAAAGGCACGTACCCGGAGGGTGCCCAGAAGGAGAGGTGGGAGGAGTGGCAGGGCCGGTGGTGCTGGATCGAGGAGCAGGACCCGCAGGAGTTTTGCCGGGTTCGTCAGAGCCCGCCGACCCGCCGCGCAGACTGGAGCGACCTCGACGCCAATGACAAGAAGCTCTCCGCCGCCACCACTGCAACCTCTTGAGCTTGTGTTGGTTTTTCCCTTGAAGAGGAAAGGGTGATGCAGTACAGTAGCATAAGTATTTCCCTCAATTTTGAGAACCAAGGTATAAATCCAGTAGGAGGTAACACACAAGTCCCCTAGTACCTACACAAACAAACAAGAACCTCGCAACCAATGCAATAAAGGGGTTGTCAATCCCTTCATGGTCACTTACGAAAGTGAGATCTGATAGAGATAATAAGATAAATATTTTTGGTATTTTTGTTGAATATATTAGAAAATAAAGATTGCAAAATAAATGATAATAGAAATAGCAAGTTGATAGGAAAATAATATGATGGAAGATAGACCCGGGGGCCATAGGTTTCACTAGTGGCTTCTCTCAAGATAGCAAATTCTACGGTGGGTGAACAAATTACTATCGAGCAATTGATAGAAAAGCGCATAGTTATGAGAATATCTAGGCATGATCATGTATATAGGCATCACGTCCACGACAAGTAGACCGAAATGATTCTGCATCTACTACTGTTACTCCACACATCGACCGCTATCCAGCATGCATCTAGAGTATTAAGTTCATAAGAACAGAGTAACGCATTAAGCAAGATGACATGATGTAGAGGGATAAACTCAAGAAATATGATATAAACCCCATCTTTTTATCCTCGATGGCAACAATACAATACGCGCCTTGCCGCCCCTGCTGTCACTGCGAAAGGACACCGCAAGATTGAACCCAAAGCTAAGCACTTCTCCCATTGCAAGAACGATCAATCTAGTAGGCCAAACCAAACTAATAATTCGAAGAGACTTGCAAAGATATTTAAATCATGCATAAAAGATTTCACAGAAGAATCAAATATTGTTCATTGATAATCTTGATCATAAAACTACAATTCATCGGATCTTGACAAACACACCGCAAAAAGAATTACATCAAATAGATCTCCAAGAGAATCGAGGAGAACTTTGTATTGAGATCCAAAGAGAGAGAAGAAACCATCTAGCTAATAACTATGGACCTGAAGGTTTGTGGTCAACTACTCACACATCATCGGAGAGACTATGGTGTTGATGTAGAAGCCCTCCGTGATCGATTCCCCCTCCGGCAGAGCGCCAGAAAAGGCCCCAAGATGGGATCTCACGGGTACAGAAGGTTGTGGCGGTGGAAATAGGGTTTCGTGGTGCTCCTGGATGTTTTCGGGGTATACGGGTATATATAGGAGGAAGAAGTACATCGGTGGAGCTGCGAGGGGCCCACGAGGGTGGGGGCCACGCCTGCCCCCTGGGCGCGCCTCCCTGCCTCGTGGCCTCCTTGCTTCTTTCTTGACGTCAACTCCAAGTCTCCTGGATCACGTTTGTTCCAAAAATAACTCTCCCGAAGGTTTCATTCCGTTTGGATTCCGTTTGATATTCCTTTTCTGCGAAACACTGAAATAGGCAAAAAAACAGCAATTTGCACTGGGCCCTTGGTTAGTAGGTTAGTCCCAAAATTAATATAAAAAGGTATATCAAATCTCATTAAACATCCAAAACAGATAATATAATAGCATGGACCAATCAAAAAATATAGATACGTTGGAGACGTATCAAGCATCCCCAAGCTTAATTCCTACTTGTCCTCGAGTAGGTAAATGATAAAAACAGGATTTTTGATGTGTAATGCTACCTAACATAATTCTCAATGTAATTTTCTTTATTGTGGGATGAATGTTCAGATCCGAAAGATTCAAGACAAAAGTTTAATATTGACATAAAATAATAATACTTCAAGCATACTAACAAAGTAATCATGTCTTCTCAAAATAACATGGCCAAAGAAATTTATCCCTACAAAATCATATAGTCTGGCTATGCTCTATCTTCACCACACAAAGTATTTAAATCATGCACAACCCTGATGACAAGCCAAGAAATTGTTTCATACTTTTTGTGTTCTCACACTTTTTCAATCTTCACTCAATATATGAGCGTGAGCCATGGACACAACACTATTGGTGGAATAGAACGGTGGTTGTGGTGAAGACAAAAAGGAGAAGATAGTCTCACATCAACTAGGCATATCAACGGGCTATGGAGAGGCCCATCAATAGATATCAATGTGAGTGAGTAGGGATTGCCATGCAACGGATGCACTAGAGCTATAAGTGTATGAAAGCTCAACAAAAAAACTAAGTGGGTGTGCATCCAACTTACTTGCTCATGAAGACCTAGGGCATTTTGAGGAAGCCCATCATTGGAATATACAATCCAAGTTCTGTAATGTAAAATTCCCACTAGTACATGAAAGTGACAACATAGGAGACTCTCTATCATGAAGATCATGGTGCTACTTTGAAGCACAAGTGTGGTAAAGGGATAGTAACATTGTCCCTTCTCTCTTTTTCTCTCATTTTTTGGGCCTTCTTTTTTTATGGCCTTTCTCTTCTTTTTTCTTTTTTTATTCATCCGGAGTCTCATCCCGACTTGTGGGGGAATCATAGTCTCCCTCATCCTTTCCTCACTTGGGACAATGCTCGAATAATGATGATCATCACACTTTTATTTACTTACAACTCAAGAATTACAAATCGATACTTAGAACAAAATATGACTCTATGTAAATGTCTCCGGCGGTGTACCGAGATGTGCAATGACTCGTGAGTGACATGTATGAAAGAATTATGAACGATGGCTTTGCCACAAATACAATGTCAACTACATGATCATGCAAAGCAATATGACAATGATGAAGCGTGTCATAATAAACGAAATGGTGGTAAGTTGCATGGCAATATATCTCGGAATGGCTACGGTGGCTGTTTTGAGGAAGGTATATGGTGGGTTTATGGTACCGGTGAAAGTTGCGCGGTACTAGAGAGGCTAGCAATGGTGGAAGGGTGAGAGTGCGTATAATCCATGGACTCAACATTAGTCATAAAGAACTCACATACTTATTGCAAAAATCTATTAGTTATCGAAACAAAGTACTACATGCATGCTCCTAGGGGGATAGATTGGTAGGAAAAGACCATCGCTCATCCCCGACCACCACTCATAAGGAAGACAATCAATAAATAAATCATGCCCCGACTTCATCACATAACGATTCACCATACGTGCATTCTACGGGAATCACAAACTTTAGAACAAGTATTTCTCAAATTCACAACTACTCAACTAGCATGACTCTAATATCACCATCTTCATATCTCAAAACAATCATCAAGTATCAAACTTCTCATAATATTCAATGCACTTTTTATGATAGTTTTTATTATACCCATCTTGGATGCCTATTATATTAGGACTAATTTTATAGCCAAAGCAAATTACCATGTTGTTCTAGAGGACTCTCAAAATGATATAAGTTAAGCATGAGAGATCAATAATTTCTATAAAATAAAGCCACCACCATGCTCTTAAAGATATAAGTGAAGCACATAGAGCAAAATTATCTAGCTTAAAAGATATAAGTGAAGCACATAGAGTATTCTAATAAATTCCAATTCATGTGTGTTTGTCCAAAAGGTGTGTACGGAAAGGATGATTGTGGTAAACTAAAAAGCAAAGACTCAAATCATACAAGATGCTCCAAGCAAAACACATATCATGTGGTGAATAAAAATATAGCCTCAAGTAAATTTACCGATAGACGAAGACGAAAGAGGGGATGCCTTCCGGGGCATCCCCAAGCTTAGTATTTTGGTTGTCCTTGAATTTTACCTTGGGGTGCCTTGGGCATCCCCAAGCTTAGGATTTTGGTTTTCCTTGAATTTTAACTTGGGGTGCCTTGGGCATCCCCAAGATTAGGCTCTTGCCACTCCTTGTTCCAAAATCCATCAAATCGTTACCCAAAACTTGAAAACTTCACAACACAAAACTCAACAAAAAATCTCATGAGCTCCGTTAGTATAAGAAAACAAACCACCACTTCAAGGAACTGTAATGAACTCATTATTTATTTATATTGGTGTTAAACTTACTGTATTCCAACTTCTCTATGGTTCATACCCCCCGATACTAGCCATAGATTCATCAAAATAAGCAAACAACACACGAAAAACAGAATCTGTCAAAAACAGAACAGTCTGTAGTAATCTGTAGGTTTCGAATACTTATTTAACCCCAAAACTTCTGAAATAAATTGGTGGACGTGAGGAATTTGTCTATGAATCATCTTCAAAAAGAATCAACCTAATCGCACTCTCCAATGAAAGATGGCAGCAAATCTCGTGAGCGCTAAAGTTTCTGTTTTTACAGCGAGATCACATAAACTTCCCCCAAGTCTTCCCAAAGGTTCTACTTGGCACAAACACTAATTAAAAGCAATAAAACCACATCTAAACATAAGCTAGATGAATTATTTATTACTAAATAGAACCAAAAAGCAAGAAACAAAAATAAAATTGGGTTGCCTCCCAACAAGTGCTATCATTTAACGCCCCTAGCTAGGCATAAAAGCAAGAATAGATCTAAGTATTGCCCTGATAATGATAAGGCAAATCGCGAAAAATCATCTCATACTCCCTACGTTCAGCAGCAAGTTTTCTTTGTGGCAAGCAAAAGTAATCAAAAAGGCTAAATTTAATGGGACAAGATTCCACAAGATCAAGCTCGGGAGGTATTGATTCCTCCTTTAGCCCCTCATATTGCACAACCAATTCATCATTATAAGCATTCTTTTGGCAAAAAGTCATGAGCTTTTGTTCAAGGGAAAAACCTAACCCATTGTTCTGGATAGCAAAAGTATTGTTAAGTTCAAAAATCCTGTCAACTAGAACGTCGGTAGGAACCTTTTTTCTAAGGTTTTCATTAAAAAGCAACATGATCTAAAGATCATAAGCACATTATGTCTTCTTGATAAAAAAGGATTGTTTCTATGGGAGGACGGCCAGCATCCACCCTATAATGCGCAAAAGTTTCATTGGCTTCTCTTATTATAGATCTGAACTCATGAGCTAAAAAGATAGTAGTTGCTCGCTTAATAGAAGAATGCTCAATATTGAAAAATTCTAGAAAAATCCTTTGGATGCAAGTGTGCATATGGATAAATTGTCTTTCAAGTTCAACTATGAGCAAAGATATAGCATCCGCAAAGCTACTAGTTCTATGAAGAATAGACCCTCCCATAGTGGGTAAAGCACCGACACAAGTAAAGAAATCTTGAATAACTCCTTTCCCAATAATATTGCCACTACCGATCCGAAACTTTTTAGTGTGCAAAATAGTAGGTTCTTCATGAGGATAATCAAATGCATCAACATTTTCCCTGTTATTACCACTATCCTTACCAATGATAACCTCCCCAATTTCAGACATGATAGTAGCAAATTGCACAAAAAACGGGCACACAAAAAGCAAGAAGAAGAGCGAACGAAAAAGAGGGCGAATAAAACGGTAAGGGTGAAGTGGGGGAGAGGAAAACGAGAGGAAATGGCAAATAATGTAATGCGAGGGATAAGAGTTTGTGATGGGTACTTGGTATCGGCGCCAGAAATCTGCACGTTGGTGGGAGATCAATGCTTGACTTGACTTGGTGTAAACCTCCCTGGCAACGGCGCCAGAAATCCTTCTTGCTACCTCTTGAGCTTGTGTTGGTTTTCCCTTTAAGAGGAAAAGGTGACGCAGCACAGTAGCGTAAGTATTTCCCTCAGTCTTGAGAACCAAGGTATCAATCCAGTAGGAGGTAACACACAAGTCCCCTAGTACCTGCACAAACAAACAAGAACCTCGCAACCAACGTGATAAACGGGTTGTCAATCCCTTCACAGTCACTTACGAAAGTGAGATCTGATAGAGATAATAAGATAAATATTTTTGGTATTTTTGTTGTATAGATTGGAAAATAAAGATTGCAAAATAAATGGTAATAGAAATAGCAAGTTGATAGGAAAATAATATGATGGAAGATAGACCCGGGGGCCATAGGTAACACTAGTGGCTTCTCTCAAGATAGCAAATTCTACGGTGGGTGAACAAATTACTGTCGAGCGATTGATAGAAAAGCACATAGTTATGAGAATATCTAGGCATGATCATGTATATAGGCATCACGTCCGCGACAAGTAGACCGAAACAATTCTGCATCTACTACTATTACTCCACACATCGACCGCTATCCAGCATGGATCTAGAGTATTAAGTTCATACGAACAGAGTAACGCATTAAGCAAGATGACATGATGTAGAGGGATAAACTCAAGCAATATGATGTAAACCCCATCTTTTTATCCTCGATGAAAACAATACAATACGTGCCTTGCTGCCCCCGCTGTCACGGCGAAAGGACACCGCAAGATTGAACCCAAAGCTAAGCACTTCTGCCATTGCAAGAACGATCAATCTAGTAGGCCAAACCAAACTGACAATTCGAAGAGACTTGCAAAGATATTTAAATTATGCATAAAAGATTTCAGAGAAGTGTCAAATATTGTTCATAGATAATCTTGATCATAAACCCACAATTCATCGGATCTCGACAAACACACTGCAAAACGAATTACATCGAATAGATCTCCAAGAGAATCGAGGAGAACTTTGTATTGAGATCCAAAGAGAGAGAAGAAGCCATCTAGCTAATAACTATGGACCCGAAGGTCTGCGGTAAACTACTCACACGTCATTGGAGAGGCTATGGTGTTGATGTAGAAGCCCTCCGTGATCGATTCCCTCTCCGGCAGAGCGCCAGAAAAGGCCCCAAGATGGGACCTCATGGGTATAGAAGGTTGCGGCGGTGGAAATAGGGTTTCGTGGTGCTCCTGGATGTTTTTGGGGTATATGGGTATATATAGGAGGAAGAAGTACGTCGGTGGAGCTGCGAGGGGCCCACAAGGGTGGGGGCGTGCCTGCCCCCCTGGGCGCGCCTCCCTGCCTCGTGGCCTCCTCGCTTCTTTCTTGACGTCAACTCCAAGTCTCCTGGATCACGTTTGTTCCAAAAATAACTCTCCCGAAGGTTTCATTTCGTTTGGATTCCGTTTGATATTCATTTTCTGTGAAACACTGAAATAGGCAAAAAAACAGCAATTTGCACTCGGCCTTTGGTTAGTAGGTTAGTCCCAAAAATAATATAAAAAGGTATATTAAAGCCCATTAAACATCCAAAACAGATAATATAATAGCATGGAACAATCAAAAATTATAGATACGTTGGAGACGTATCAACCACCAGGATCCATCGCCTCACCGCGGCCGGGCTCACCCTTGAGATGATTGGGGCGGACTTCATCCGTCGCCGAATCGCCCCGTTGCACAACAAGGGGAGGCTAGCCTGGGACTTCAGGAATGTGGCCAACGTCATGAGGCTCCGCCCTAGCCTGAAGCATAACTTCACAGTGATGGGGCATGCCCATTTCTATCAAAGGCTCTTTCAACTCAACGTGGGCAGCGACGGCAGGGCTGAGAGGACCAGAAGGGCCGTGAAGGCCGGCAAGGGACCCCTGTTTGGGTTGCCGGCGGGAGTGGTCCCGCTGAGCAACAACTCTCGCCAGTCTGACATCATTGCGATGATGCCGGACTTCAATGCACACGGCCTTGACCCGGCCTGGGCCGAGCCGCTAGTGGAGAGGGTGCAGGAGTTCTTCGACACCTTGTCGGAGGCTTATGTCCATGACAAGCCGCTACTCATCCAGGACACCACCAAGGCGGAGCTGGACTACATCGCCGCCAGGGCGGCGGAGGCAGCGCCCGCCAGGGAGGCCGGTAGCGCTGGCGACGTGGAGGATGAGGACGTTGCGGCCGCAGAGGAGAGGGAGCTCGCCCAGTGGGTGGAGTCTTCCGGGAAGGCCAGCGGCGCCGGCGATGAGGTTCCCCTCGTGGAAGACGTGGGCGACGAGTCTTCCGAAAAGGAGGTCGAGGTGAACGATCCACCGGCCACGGGGAGGCGCCGCGTCCTGCGACGGGCTTCCTCTGGCGATCCGGTCCGGCCCGGCAGGATCACGCAGCGGCAGCCGGTCCAGGGACAGCATGTGCACGAGACGAGGGCGATGAAGGCCGCGGCAACGAAGAAGGTGGTGAAGGTCGTGGTGGCAAAGAGGACAGCAACTGCTTCTTCCTCGTCCAAGCGGCACCGGACCCCGTCCCCTTCTCCTCCTCCTTCGGACGGCACCCTGGAGGTCGAGTTCGACCTCGGGTCCTTCAGCCCGGCAAGGAAGAGGAAGCTAGCAGAGGAGGAGGTGGAGGATGAGTAAGTATTCTGCCCCCCATAACTTCCTGACCTTACGCCTGTGTTATCTTCCATTGATTTGGTGTCATTTTCACAGGGACACGGAGACGCTGGCGTAGAGGGTGGCGAAGAGGGCCATGGCCTCAGCAGGCGACAAGCCCCTAGCGGGTACTCCGCATACGAGAGCAGCCCGGACAACAGCCCCAGACGCAGCCCTCGCTTCAGCCCCCAGCGTGAGTCCGCCACTCACTCCTTCACTGATGAGCCTTGGGGTGTGAATATTTGATGCTGACCTTGCCGGGTTTGCAGGAGGAGAACGGCAGTAGGAGGAGTCGCCAAGGGCCACCCCCAACATGCCGCCCCCTCGACTACACCACCCAGAGGGGCGTCCCCGGCAAGGGCATTGACCACCGAGCCCATACATATGGAGGAGGAGGAAGCGAGCTTGGGTGCCGGTGGTTCTGTCCCGGCAACGAACGTTGGCGGGGAAGGTGCCACTTCTTCCTGGCCCGGTGCGGGTAAGTGGTTTGCTTCTCGTCGCTGTTCCTTCTCCTTCTTTTTGAATCTTGGTCTTCGTTCCGTCTCATTCCCCTTCTTGGTATCCAGGCCCTTCCTCGGCGACCCAAGAGGATATCGATACCGTCATCGAGGAGGTCGCCAGGGACGCGGAGGACGAGGCCAACAGGATTGCCGCCGAGGAGGCCGCTAAGACCACCACTGAAGAGGCCGCCAAGGGGCCTACCAGGGAGGGGTTGGTCGACGATCAACCTTCCTCCTCGGCTGCCTCTGGCTCGAGCAAGTATTTTAAGGTGGGCGAGGACCTGTTCGTCCACCTCCGAGGAACGGCGAGCACCAGGGCGCCAACCGAGGGGGAGGTGTTCGATGACGAGGCGCTCGCCGCCGCCGAGCTTGAGGTTGTTGACGAACCGAGCGCCGATGGCAGTGGTTCCCAAGAGGAGCAGCTCCTTCGGGCCATGAGCGTCAACTTCCAGAATCTCCAAGCACTTCACCGTGCCTGCTTGGACAAGGCGAAGTACAGGATGGCGGCGGTGGAAAAAGCGGAGGCGGACCTCGAGGAGCGCGTCGCTGGGACTCAGGCCTGGTTCCGCCAAGCCCACGATGAACTGTAGGTTGCTCAGGATCTGTTGGTTGAGCGCAGACAGGAGCTCATCCTGAAGCAGGCTGACATCGAGAAAGCCCAGGAGGCGGCGAGGGGAGAGGCCGCCAAGGACGAGGCCGCCCGGCACCAGCACCAGACCGAGCTGAACTCTCAGGAGGAGGACCTTGCCGCTCGTGAGGAGGTGCTCGCCACCACACTCCGCAGCAAGGATGAGGAGGTTAAGAAGCTCGTCACGCAATGGACCCAGGAGCTGGAGCAGAGGCACAAGGAGGCACTCAATGCTCAAACCCTGGTCCATGCCGCCAAGGTGGCGGAGCTGGAGGTGGAGCGGGTTGGGCTGAAGGAATGGGTCCTAAAGATGACGGAGGAGAAGGATGTGGCCAATGGCGCTCTGGCGGAGGCGTGGGCCACAGTCCTTGGCAAGGCCGAGCTGCTCTCCAAGGCCGACGATGCCATCAATGACCTGAAGCTAAAGCTGGAGGGCCTTGAGGGATGCTTTCGGAGGTTAGGGCCCGGGAAGAGACCCTGACCAAGGGCCTGGAGGAGGAGAGGCAGCTGCGAAGGGATGATGCCGCTGAACACAAGGAGTACACGGAGAGCATAAACCATTGGGTCAGCCGCCTTGCCTACATTGCCGGCAGGATCACCATGAAGCTGGCTGCCATGGGGATGCCGAATGTGAGATACCTCTCGGAGCCGAACGTGAGTCCCAACGCCAGACTGACCCTGTTCTTCGAGGGCGTTCTTGGAGCCCTGGAGCAGCTCCGCTCCAACCGGGCAACTTATCTGGCGAATGAGTCACGGAGGCTCTGCCGGGGCGCCCTGACCAAGGTACTCACCAAGATGGCGTTTTGGAACCCCTCCGTCAACTTTGCCGACGCATTGGAGAGCTTGCCGGAGGAGGCAGACCTCGTGGTGCTCAAGGAGCATATCAAGCCCATCATCAACTGCGTCGATGGAGTTGAGAGGGTGGAGGGCCAGCGCCGGGACTAGGCACCCCGTTTCTCGTTGCCGCTGCGAGTTCAAGACCAAGACAGTTTTATCTTAAGTTAGAACCGCTGCGATTATTTGATGTAATATAACTCTGCAGTACTTCAATATCATGCATGCTATCTTCCCGTTAGATCTCTTTGTATGTTTGCACCCTACGCTTGGTGAGATAAGGTTGCCGGCGCGTAAACCCATGCCATGGTGCTTTGAGGATGGATCCTTAGCACCCTGCCGGGAGGGCACTTGCTGCCGGGCAAACCACCTTGCCGCTCCCAGCGCGGTCGCTTGAACTGTCGAACGGACTCGAAACAGGACAAGAGCGCGACTAGTAGCGGGTAGGCCACCTTGCCATTCTCAACACGACCGCATAAACTGTCAAGCGGACTCGAGACAGAGACAAGGGCGTTGCCAATAGCGGAAGGGTCCCATTGCGTGCAGGTTTCCCATACAAGGAAAGAGATCTTTCAAGGAGGATAGACTCATATCAATGAAATTAGCCAAAATTTTAGATGACTTAGCTTTTCGGGGCCACGCGGATGGCTGTCGAAGCTGCGGATAGCACCAGAGGGCGGCCGATCGACGTCACCTTCTCCCTTCGGGCCATCCCCATGAAAGAGTCGTCGCGTCGGTTCCAAAACTAGATTTCCATGGCCTGCGCCCCCTACCTGGCGTGCCAGAGATGTCGGGGGAAACGACACCTATGGGATCATTAGGATCCCTTTTGCTACAGTTGGCGGGCGTGAGGTTGTGCAAAGAGCGGGTCTAGAAGCCAACACGAGGATCGTTTACCCAGGTTCGGGCCGTGAGGATGCGTAATACCCTAGTCCTGCTTTGTTGTATATTTGAGTGTTCTTGAGTTCTTGAACTAGCTACGATGCGTGTGTCGTCCAAAAGATCCGAATCCTTCTTCAGTACACTTCGGGCCTCCTTTTATAGTCAAAAGGGTCTGCCACAGTGGCACACAGGAGGTGGAAAGGTATACAGCGTACAAGCTTATCGCCTGTCATTACAGGACAAAGTGCACTAAATGCACTACTTAGGTGTCCACTTGCTTTATCGGGGGCGGTAACGAGGCCCGTCCCGTCCATCGCCGCTCCGCCTAGCTTCGACACGCGTCTAGGACAACAAGGCATGCAGCACCACGTAGGCTGGCAGGCTGCTGAGTTGGCGTGGTGGTAGGGTCTTCACGAAGATCTGTATGCCACCACGCCGGTGTTTGGCTAGTTGGATAAGTACCCACGTACCGCCACGTGGGTACTTGCTTCAGTTGGTGGGTCGGCCGCTGAGCTGGGACGGAGATGGGGCCACATGGTCTTGTCGCTGTCTCACGTATATTCCCATCAAGGGTCTTGTCGGGGTCTTGTGAGAGCCCTCGGCAAGATTCTTGCCGGGGCCTTACAAGCGTCTTCGGCAAGGAGCCTTGCCGGGGCCTCGTGGGCATCCTCGACAAGGAGTCTTGCGATCGTCTTGTCTTCTGGTCATCATCTAGGATTTGTAGGCTCTCTGTCTTCACAAAGATCTGCATGCCACCATGCAAACACTTCCCGAGCCTTGGTTTCAGTGTTATTGATGGTGTCGGTACTCTCAGGCTCAAGGGTGGCTGCGATGTTGGTGTTGGGTGAGCTGCCCCGGGAAGGCTCTTGCCGGTGCTGTGTAGGCCGCCACGGCAAGGGTCTTGCCGGGAGGAAGCCTGTGTGATTGCTCCATCTTCTATGCCCTTGGTTGGAGCACTGCTTCAGTACCCTTGCACTTCTGCTTCCCTCCTCTGCCCTGCTAAGTGTGGTCGCGGGTGCAGCTCTAATTGCCCGTGCATAGGTAAAGGGGTACAAAAGAGAGCCCCTACTTTTGTGCACCCACAAATCCTTAAAGACTCAATCCGATAATATAACTTCAAAGGGAAAACTCAATCCATTACAAGAGGGTAGAGGGGGAGAAACATCATAAGATCCAACTATAATAGCAAAGCTCACGGTACATCAAAATGTGCCAAATCAAGAACACCAGAGAGAGAGAGAGAGATCAAACACATAGCTACTGGTACACACCCTCAGCCCCGAGGGTGAACTACTCCCTCCTCGTCATAGAGACCACCGGGATGATGAATATGGCCACTAGTGATGATTCCCCCCTCCGGCCAGGTGCCGGAACAGGGTCCCGATTGTTTTTTAGTGGCTACAAAGGCTTGCAGCGGCGGAACTCCCTATCTAGGTTATGTTCTGGAAGTTTGCGGATATATAGGAGGTGTTGGCATCGAGAACAAGTCAGGGAAGTCCATGAGGGGCCCACAAGGTCGGGGGGGTGCACCCCCCCACCCTTGTGGTGGCCTCGGGATTCCTCTGGTGCATCTCTGGTACTCCGTGGGCTACTTTTGGTCCAAAAACAATCATCGTCAAGTTTCAGGTCAATTGGGCTTCGTTTGATATTCCTTTCCTGCGAAACTCAAAAACAAGGAAAAAACACGGACCCTAGGCCTCATTTTTAAGCATTGCAATACCGTTTGTGCTCCGTTTTATCAATTGCTACCTTGCAATTTTTTACTGTTCTTATTACAAAAATCAATATCTACCATCCATATTACACTTGTATCACCATCTCTTCACCGAACTAGTGCACCTATGCAAATTACCATTGTATGTGGTGTGTTGGGGACACAAGAGACTTTTTATTATTTGGTTGCAGGGTTGTTTGAGAGAGACCATCTTCATCCTACGCCTCCCATGGATTGATAAACCTTAGGTCATCCACTTGAGGGAAAATTGCTACTGCCCTACAAAACTCTGCGATTGGAGGCCCAACACGTGTCTACAAGAATAAAGTTGCGTAGTAGACATCAGGAAGTAATAAGTAGATGATGGGTTGCTAGAGTGACAGAAGCTTAAACCCTAGTTTATGCGTTGCTTCGTAAGGGGCCGATTTGGATCCATATGTTTCATGCTATGGTTAGATTTATCTTAATTCTTCTTTCGTAGTTGCGGATGCTTGCAAGAGGGGTTAATCATAAGTGGGAGGCTTGTCCAAGGAAGGGCAGCACCCAAGCACTGGTCCACCCACATATCAAATTATCAAAGTAACGAACGTGAATCATATGAGCATGATGAAAACAAGCTTGACAGTAATTCCCATGTGTCCTCGAGAACGCTTTGCATTATATAAGAGTTCGTCCAGGCTTGTCCTTTGCTACAAAAAGGATTGGGCCACCTTGGTGCACCTTAGTTACTTTTGTTATTTGTTACCCATTACGAATTATCTTATCACACAACTATCTATTACCGATAATTTCAGTGCTTGCAGAGAATACCTTGCTGGAAACCGCTTGTCATTTCCTTCTGCTCCTCGTTGGGTTCGACACTCTTACTTATCAAAAGGACTACGATAGATCCCCTATACTTGTGGTTCATCAAGACCCTTTTCTGGCGCCGTTGCCGGGGAGTGAAGCGCCTTTGGTGAGTGGAATTTGATAAGGAAACATTTATATAGTGTGCTGAAATTTACTGTCACTTGTCACTATGGAAAATAATCCTTTGAGGAGTTTGTTCACGGTATCTTCACCTCAACTGGAAGAGAAAAGAGTTGCTCCTCAACCTACTGCACCTACTAAAAATATTTACTATGAAATTCCTTTGGGTATGATAGAGAAACTGCTAGCTAATCCTTATGTAGGAGACGGAATGTTACATCCTGATATGCATCTAATCTATGTGGATGAAGTTTGTGGATTATTTAAGCTTGCAGGTTTGCCCAAGGATGATGTCAAGAAGAAGGTCTTCCCTTTATCTTTGAAGGGAAAGGCATTGACATGGTATAGGCTATGTGATGATATCGGATCATGGAACTACAACCGATTGAAATCGGAATTTCATCACAAGTTTTATCCTATGCATCTGGTTCATCATGATCAGAATTATATATATAATTTTTGGCCTCATGAAGGAGAAAGTATCACTCAAGCTTAGGGTAGGCTTAAGTAAATGTTATATTCAATCCCCAATCATGAGCTCTCAAGAGAAATTTTTATTCTCGGCTTTCTCGTAATGAGCAATCCATGCTCGATACTTCTTGTACTGGTTCTTTTATGAAGAATGACATTGAATTCAAATGGGATTTATTGGAAAGAATTAAATGCAACTCTGAAGATTGGAAACTTGACGAAGGTAATGAGTCAGGTATAAACCTTATGTTTGATTGTGTTAAATCTTTTATGGATACCGATGCTTTTCGTGATTTTAGCACTAAATATGGACTTGACTCTGAGATAGTAGCTTCTTTTTGTGAATCTTTTGCTACTCAGGTTGATCTCCCTAAGGATAAGTGGTTTAAATATCATCCTCCAATTGAAGTTAAAGTAGTAGAACCTATTAAAGTTGAAGAAGAAACTATTACTTATAATGTTGATCATATTGTTCCTACTGCTTATATTGAGAAACCACTTTTCTTGTTAGAATAAAGGATCATGTTAAAACTTCAACTATGGTTCGTAAGAGTTATACTAGAACACCTACACCCTCTGAGCAAATGAAAGTTGAACCTAATATTGATTTGGTTAAAGATCTGTTGGTTGATAATATTGAAGGGCATGTTTTTTTTTGATGAAGCTGCTAGAATTGCTAAACCTAATATTAAAGGTAAACATACACTTGTTGTTGGCATGCCTGTTGTTTCTGTTAAAATAGGAGATCATTGTTATCATGTCTTATGTGATGTGGGTGCTAGTGTGAGTGCAATTCCTTATACCTTATACCAAGAAATTATGACTGATACTGCACCTGCTGAGATAGAAGATATTTATGTTACTATTAAGCTTGCCAATAGAGATACTATATCACCAATTGGGATTGTTAGAGATGTTGAAGTCTTGTGTGGGAAAATAAAATACCCTACTGATTTTCTTGTTCTTCGTTCCCCACAAGATGATTTTTGTCCCATTATATTTGGTAGACCTTTCTTGAACACTTTTAATGCTAAGATAGATTGCGACAAGGATATTGTTACTGTCGGTTTTGGGGATGTGTCTCATGATTTTAATTTCTCTAAGTTTCATAGACAACCCCATGATAAAGAATTGCCTAGTAAGGATGAAATTATTGGTCTTGCTTCTATTGCCATGCCTCCTACTGATCCTTTAGAACAACATTTGCTAGACCATGAAAATAATATGTTTATGAATGAAAGAAGGTAAATAGATGAAATATTCTTTAATCAAGGGCCTGTTTTGAAACACAATTTGCATGTTGAAATCCTTGGGGATCCTCCTCACCCAAGGGTGACCCTGTGTTTGAGCTTAAACAATTACCTGATACTTTGAAATATGCTTATCTCGATGAAAATAAGATATATCATGTTATTATTAGTGCTAACCTTTCAGAGCATGAAGAAAAGAAATTATTGAAAACTCTGAAGAAGCACCGTGCAGCTATTAGATATACTCTTGATGATCTTAAGGGCATTAGTCCCACTCTATGTCAGCACAAAATTAATTTGGAGCCTGATACTAAACCAGTTGTTGATCATCAATGACGGTTAAATTCTAAGATGAAAGAAGTTGTAAGAAATGAAATATTAAAGCTTCTGGAGGCAGGTATAATTTATCCTATTGCTGATAGTAGATGGGTAAGTCTTGTTCATTTTGTCCCTGAGAAGGGAGGTATTACTGTTGTTCCTAATGATAAGAATGAATTGATCCCACAAAGAATTGTTAAGGGTTATAGAATGGTAATTGATTTTTGCAAATTAAATAAAGCTACTAGAAAAGATCATTACCCTCTACCTTTTATTGATAAAATGCTAGAAAGATTATCCAAACATATGCATTTTTGCTTTCTAGATGGTTATTCTGGTTTCTCTCAAATACATGTGTCAAAATAGGACCAAGAAAAGACCACTTTTACTTGTCCTTTCGGTACTTTTGCTCATAGACGTATGCCTTTTGGTTTATGCAATGCACCAGCTACCTTTCTAAGATGTATGACTGCTATATTCCCTGACTTTTGTGAAAAGATTGTTGAGGTTTTCATGGATGATTTCTTCGTTTATGGAACTTCTTTTGATGATTTCTTAAGCAACCTTGATCGAGTTTTGCAGAGATGTGAAGAAACTAACCTTGTTTTGAATTGGGAGAAGTGCCACTTTATGGTTAATGAAGGTATTGTCTTGGGGCATAAATTTTTTGAAAGAGGTATTGAAGTTGATAAAGCTAAAGTAGATGCTATTGAAAAGATGCCATGTCCAAAAGATATCAAAGGTATATGTCGTGGTTTTGTCACGGCAGATGTCCTAGTGTGAGGACTTAGTCATGGAGACATCGCAACATAGTTAGCTTAAAGGGGTTAAAGTAGGACGAAGGACGCAAGGAGTTTATACTGGTTCGGCCCCTTGCTGCGAAGGTAAAAGCCTAATCCAGTTGTAATGGAATTGCTAGGGTTTTGATGACCAGGGAGCGAATCCGCTTTGCCTGGCTCTCGATCTTCTATTTCCTGTCCCTAAACCGCCGCTGGGTCGTCCCTTTATATACACCGGTTGACACCCGGCGGTTTACATAATCCCAACCGGCTCATAATCATGTCCGGCTCGGTTTCTACCCTTTCTTATCTTACAATACAAGTTATACATCTTATGGCGGTTTACATCTACGGGCCCTAATCCGCCTTCGGGCCTTGGTCCTTCTTGTTAAACCTCCTTCGTAAAGCGCCTTGCCTTCGTGGGCTTTAATAGGAATAGCTTACCATAAGTATAATCCGGCCCCTCTTGGGCGGTTTATACTTAATAGTTATATCCCCAACATTAGGCCCCAAATTGATTTGAACTGGTTCATGTCAATTATCAGTACTTAGAAAAATTCCTTCTTCGACACCTGCTGAAAAAACTTGTAAACCGCCGTGACATCATCTCCGAGACCATAATAATCCGTCATGACGTCATCTGCCATTAGCTTTACACAGATCCCAAATCTTTAAATGTATCTTCTTTAATGAATTTTCGAAAATTGAGGCGTTTGCATGTCTATAGATCTGTTTTTCGACCTCCTCGATTCTCGTGCCTGTCGCTTATCCCGTCACCTTATAAATAGGGTCGGGGGGTCATTTTCACCTTTCCCCTTGTGCCTCCCAGCCTCATCGTCTTCCTCACGTCGCCCCAGCACCTCGAGCTCCGCCGACGCCGTCGAACCTCGCCTCTGCATCAACTTTGGCCGCTGCATCACCCTGAACGTACCAGAGAATCATGCCGCCTCTCCGTTGTTCCTTCAGTACTAGTAAGCCTCCCTTTCCTCCACCATAGATCCAGTTCTAGGGTTCGAACGTTCCTCGGTGTTCGTCGGTGTTCGTCGACGCTCATCACTGCGCTGTAGTTCCTTTGATTGAAACTTCGGTATTCAACATGTATAACAATGGCCATAGTTCTTTTTCCATCAGTACATCTTGTTTAAGCAGAAAACTCCAATCTGAACCTTAATCCACTGCTTCGGTATCCATGTTTTAGGTCTGAATATATTTTCAATTTCCGACCCATGATAGATCCAAAATTATAATGCGAACTTGTGAAACATGTTTTTCCCTTACTTAGCTAATTCAGATCCACTACAGAAAAAATACACTTCCGTGATGATATGTGTTTGTCACAGTAGGTCGCGTTTCCTGTCATGCATGTACATCCATGACAAATTTATGACAGAATCAAGATAGTCATACCTGTGCTGCTGTAGAAGTGTTCCATGACATTGCCAAAATTATCATCACGAAAGTGTCCACTTCCATGACGATAAATCGTGCGTCACAGAAGTGCTTTCATCAAGGGTGACCAACACGTGGCATCCACCGTAACGGAATGTCGTTAAGCTATCGAGTCGGATTTTGGATCCGATAACCCGTTAACAGCCACGACCAATGATGATTTTCCACGTGTAAAATTCTCATTGGCTGACGGATCCACGCGTCAGCTCTGCGTTGGCACAGGTGTCACTCATCCAACGGTCGAGATGGGCCTATGATATGTTGACACGTGGACCGGCCCACAAGTGGCCCACAAAGTTTAAATGGGCCGGCCCAACCGAAGGCCCATAAGATTTAGCGGACCATAATGGGCCGGCCCAGCTAAAGGCCCACAAAATTTAGCAGACCATAATGGGCCGGCCCAGCTAAAGGCCCACAAGATTTTGCAGACCATAATGGGCCGGCCTAGCTAAAGGCCCACAAGATTTTGCAGACCACAATGGGCCGGCCCAGCTAAAGGCCCACAAGATTTTGCAGACCATAATGGGCCGACCCAGCTAAAGGCCCAACATTCTCTGTCAAATCAGCCCGTCAACGGCCTGTCCTAAACTTGTCATCAACGCGGCCCATGGTCACTTCTGGCCCGTTAACAGTCCGCTAAGTAATTGGGCCGAATTATGACCCGGTGTATTTCCGGCCTGTTAAAGGTCCGGCTTCATTTGGGCCCATTTACAGGCCATCAAAACTTTCGTCCCATAAGCGACCGTGAAGGATTTGGGTCATATTCGGCCATGTCTGACATTCGGCCTGTTAGAGGCCCACTATAGCTTTGGCCCACTTTCGGTCTGTTGTCATTTTCGGCCTGTTAACGCCGGACGTAAACCATGGGTCATATGTGGCCCAACGTCATATCGGGCCCATTAACGGCCCATATAAAAATGACGATACTCTAGCCCAACCGAAGTTCTGGCCTGTTAAAGGCCGGTGTATTAGGTCGGCACATTTACGGCTCGTCCGAATTTCGGCATGTCAAAGATCCGCATCGTAAATGGGCCACCATTTCGGCCTGCTAAGTCCAGTGGGTTATTTGGCACAATCAGGGCCCAATCTCACTTTCGGTCTATTAAAGGCCCATGTTTTTTATGGGCTCAAGATATTTACACCTGTAAATGGCCTATTTATACTAAGGGCCAAATTATGTTTAGGCCTGTTAAAGGCCCGCTATGGGCACGGGCCTACCAGAAAAATATGAAAGCTTATGTTGATTTAGGCCCAGATATTTTTAGTGGGCTACATGCCAATTTCGGCCCGTAATCGTTTTTAGCCCAATTATAATGGGCCCGACGAATGTTGGCATGTTGGGCTCCTACGAAGCTTTTGGCCGAATACATTACTAAGATAAACCTACACTATACAAAAATAGCGTCGTAATTACTGCAGCCTGAGGCAGCATCATAAATGTTGTATCACAACAAAATAAATTCCAACCATACAACAAAAGGCCTGTTGGCATAAAGTTTACAGTCCTTCCAGATAAAAGCACCATCAGATGTATAGAAGCACAGATCATTTGACCTGAGTGCTAATGTTTCGGGCTGTAGAATCTGATGGAGTAGCACGATCTCCACCTTTTTCCGCCATTGCTCTTGAACAACGAAGCGAATGTCTGATAGTCTGGTTTCAAAACCATTCATATCTTGACGACATTTATCAACCACTATTCTTGTTTCCAAAACAACGTCCGTTAGGGATTGGACTTGTGTTTGGAGCACAGATATATCACTCTGTCTAGTAGGAAGATTTTGTTCAGTAGGCGATTTGGACGAGGTTACCTTGACAACCAACCCAGAATTACGCAGGAAGGTGCTTTTTGCACTGTTAGTGAAGAGATACTGACGCATTACAGCAAGAGGTGACATTGTGCTTGTAGTAGCCTCGTCACCTTCAGGTGGTTGTGGTTGTTCAATCATTTGTTCCAAAGCTTCCTGAAAGTTTGAACTTGTAGATTAGTGTACAGATAAGTTACTAATAAGACAAAAACAAACAAAGTAGGTTAAACGTTTATACATAACTTATTTTGGTGAACTACTGTAATACATTAGCATGTATTTTAGTGCCAACTACATAATAAAATCACTTTCGGAACATATGTCCATGTAGCATGCCTACTGTATTATCTATTTCCTCACATTCATTGACATCTAAGGATAAAGAGACATGGTTTAAAGTAGGATGAACATAGTATGACATCATTCATATCATGGGCAAACAGATATAAAACAAACAGGATATTTTATCATTGTGTGCGCACATTAACATAACAACTAGATTACAGATCAAGACCAAAAGAATATCCTTCATCTCTTTTGAACCATGTAAGGTGAAATGATACGTTAAGACAACTGTGAATAAAAGTGAACAGAGTAACTGACATTGGCTGCAAACCAGGTAGTTAAATGAACACATCACAGTACCAATCAGTTCAAGCCAGGAGGAGTAAGGACTTACAACAGTGGCTTGAACTGGTGTGCTCATGCCCTTCATCTTGCTGGTGTGGCAATCCTTGAAGATTTGCACTGCATTCGGTTCAGGTTCTTTTTGGTCCGCACGGGCTTTCCTCTGTATTTGGAATAAGTCAATATAGATACGATAATATAGCACAAAAAAGAAGGAAGTAGCAGCTATTTACAAGAGCCTCACAGTGTGCAATATAGCTACGAGATCCGATCCTGTTGTCTGTTGGAATTTCACTTTAGAACGGTTGGTTTTGTTCTTCAAACAGTTAGCCTAGAAGAAGATACACTTGTAAGGCACATACATAAATACAAGTTCAATATGTGGTCTGATCAAATACATATAGCCTACCTGATACTTTGGATCAGACTAGTGTTTAACGAGGGTTGTCCAGTCTTCATCTGTAATATATTCCACTTGAGATGTTTGGGCAATTTCATTGTTAGCCTTGCCTTCAAAGTGAGATTTTCTAAGGTGGTACCGATATTGTCGCAGAGCAGACTGAAAAACATGAGTGCATGCTTGTTTAGTTGCATCATCTTTCGGATCCAACTTGAACCTCATCTGTTGAAAAAAGAATGTGAGTCTTATTAGGAGGAAGCTAGAAAGTATGGGACAGAGCAAGACAATATTACTAATTGCGATGAATAACATTACTTACGGATAAATGGTCAAGGAAGGTGTTAAAATGGGTATTGTCTTTCTCATTCATGTACTGGATCCACGTTGGGAGGATACGTGCATGACACCTAACGGCAATGACTGCCTCTGATACTAACTTGGCTGACTCTGTAGCATCACGTGGCCTTTTTAAACCTGCCTCAAAATGGATCTCCATTCTTCCTCCTTTAGATTTTGTTAATCTGTCAAGCATTATCCCTGATGTCTGTTTCCGCTTGCGCCGTGGTGCTAGTTCAATAACGAATATGGAAAGTGTTAGTGTACATCAAACTATGAGAGTACATATAAAGGAGCATGCAACTGCAACTTGACTCGGTCAGGTACCGTCTTGGTGTTGATGCTCATGAGGTTCATCTAATCTTGCCAAGTCCTGTTGTGTCAACAGTGCTTCGGAAGTAGTGTTAGGTGTGAAGGCATCTTGGGAACTGGCCAGTTCCGGAGAAAACGAACGAGTAACTGGTTGAGATGCTGGTACAGTTGAAGCGGATGCTGCAGCTGGTGGAGCAGGTGATACTGTGTTTGTAGATTTAGCCAGTGGACTTGGACCTTCTACTGCACTATAAGTACCACCAGAATCTCGACGGCAGAACCTTTTCCGTTTCACCCGACGAGTAACAGCACTCCCTACTATATTATTTTCCTTGCTCTTTTTTGACTTTGCCATGTCAAGCTGTACCCACAACACAAAAGAATAAAATCACTCTTCAGAACTCATTGATGCATGATACAGACAAGCAATACTTTGATGTAAGACAACCGTATGAGGATGGAATATGTAAGAAAACAGGACGTCATTACATATTCACAGCTATGATGTGCAAACTAAGCAGAAGGATTTTCAAGAAAATAGAAGTAATGCAAGCTAGACACCATATGAAAGATGCAACCAATATTACTCTGCCAAGTTAAAAGTGTCTTGTCATAAGTGGCAATTCAAAAAATTAGAAGCAGTACAACATAGAAATCAATGCAAGATGCAACCACTATCAAACTGCCATGTTAAAAGCGTCCAATCATGAGTGACTGATACAGGATACACAATAGCAGTACTTTGATGTAAGAACGTGGTATGATAGATAGATGCAGTGTATTCTAGACACAGAAAGCCATGTCATATGCACATGTATAACGTATAAACTCAGCAGGTGAAATTTAATCAAAATAGAAGAAATACAGGCTAGACAACATATGCAACATGAAACCAATTATCACAATATCAACTTAGAGCAAGCACCTGCGATGGTGGAGTACGGGAGATGAACTCATCATGTAGACTTGGGACTTCAACTTCCCCTAACTTACTCTTTTCCTTCCTATTTTCTGATATTGCCTTATGAAGTCAAAACCACAAGAAGATGAATAAAATTAGCTCTGCATAACTGGTTGATGCATGATACAGATGAACACTACTTTGATGTAAGGCAAGCGCGGGATAGGAGGATGGAATATATACAAAAAAAGACAGCGTTTCATATTCACACGTACGATAGGAGGATGGAATATGTAGAAAAAACAATAAGCGGAAGGCATTTCAACAAAATTAGAAGAAATAAAAGCTAGGCACCATATGAACATGCAACCAATATCACTCTATCAGGTAAAAAGTGTCTCGTCGTAAGTGCCATTTCAAGAAATTAGAAGCAGTACAAGCTAGAAGACAATGCAAGATGCAACCTACATCACAGTCCCAAGTTAAATGTGTCTTATGGGTAAGTGATCGTTGCAGGTATAAGTTGTAAGCTACGCAGATGCAATTCAACATAATCAGAAGCAATACAAACTAGACATCATACGGAAAACACAACCACGTATAACAGTTCCAAGTAAGAGCAAGCACCTGTGATGGTGGAGTAGGGGAGATGTGCTCATCATGTACACGTATGTTCTAGAAACAGGAACACGTGTCATATTCACAGGCATTATGTGTAAAGTAAGAAGATGCAATTCAAGTTAGAAGCAATACAAGCTAGACATCATACGCAACATGCAACCACATATAATAGTGTCAAGTTAGAGCAAGCACCTGTGATGGTGGAGTAGGGGAGATGTGCTCATCATCTACACAGCTACGTTGACTGTCCAACCTTGTGTTGTCTTGCGAATCTTGTTGGGAGGATGGCGGAGTAGAATCTGTAGAGACCCCCTGTTTGAGTTACTCCGAAGGACCGCCATCATCCACTGCCGGACTAATTTCCTTCTGCTGTAATGATTTTGCATTGTGAAGTCACACCGATAAGAAAAAGGAATAAAATTCGCTCTTCAGAACTCTTTCATGCATGATACTGATGAACACTACTCGGATGAAAGGCAAACACATGATGCGAGGATGGAATATGTATGAAAAACAGGATGGTGTGACATATTCACACCTATGATGTGGTAACTAAGCAGAAGGCATTTCAACAAATTAGAAGCACTTCAAGCTAGACACTATATGAAAGATGCAACCAATATCACTCAGCCAAGTTCAAACTGTATGGCGTTTCAACAAATTAGAAGCAGTACATGCTAGAAATCATATGCAAGACACAACCAATATCACAGTGGCGACTTAAAGGTGCCTTATCATAAGTGACTGATGCGGGATATGCAAGAATAGTAGTCTGATGTAGAAACAGGAACACATGTCATATTCACAGGCATTATGTGTAAAGTAAGTAGATGCAATTCAACAAAGTTAGGAGCAATACAAGCTAGACATCATACGCAACATGCGACCCCATATAATAGTGCCAAGTTAGAGCAAGCACCTGTGATGGTGGAGTAGGGTAGATGTGCTCATCATCTACATAGCTACGTTGACTGCCTAGCCTTGTGTTGTCTTGCGAATCTTGTTGGGAGGATGGCGGAGTAGAATCTATAGAGAACCTCCGTTTCAGTTGCTCGGAAGGACCACCATCATCCAATGCCTTGCCAATTTCCTTCAGCTTTATTGATTTTGCATTGTGAGGTCATACGGACAAGAAAAAGGAATATCATTTGCTCTTCAGAACTCATTCGTGCATGATACTGATGAACACTACTCTGATGAAAGGCAAAGTCATGATACGAGGATGGAATATGTACGAAAAAATGGACGGCTTGACATACTCACACCTATGATGTGGTAACTAAGCAGAAGGCACTTCAACAAATTAGAAACACTGCAAGACACCATATGGAAGGTGCAATCAATATCACTCTGCCAAGTTAAAACTGTCTCGTCATAGGTGGCGTTCATCAAACTAGAAGCAATACATGCTAGAAATCATATTCAAGACGCAAACCAATATCACACTACCAACTTAAAGGTTTCCCATCATAAGTGACTGATGCGGGATACACAAGAAGAGTAGTTTCATGTAAGAACATGGTGTGATAGACAGATATAGTATGTACCAAAAATAGGAAAGCATGTCATATTCACATGTATCATGTGTAAGCTAAGCAGATGCAGTTTACACTAATTAGGAGCAATACGAGCTAGACACCATATGCAACATGCAACCAGATATCACACTGCCAAGTTAGAGCAAGCACCTTGGATGGTGGAGTAGGGGAGCGGAGACTTGGACCTTGTAATGCACTATCAGTACAAGGAGAATCGGTACAAATGCTCCGTTTACATTACTGCAGAGGACCACCATCATCGCCTTCCTTACTCTTTTCCTTCCTCTTTCTTGATTTTGCCTAGTCAAGTCAAACCCACAAGAAAAAGGAATAAAATTTTCTCTTCAAAACTCATTGATGCATGATACTGACGAAGACTACTTTCATGTAAGGCAGCCGCATGATAGGAGGATGGAATATGTATGAAAAACAGGATGGCGTGACATATTGACATGTATGATGTATAAAGTGTAAACTAAGCACAAGGTGCTTGAACTTGTTAGAATCGATGCAAGCTAGAAACCATATGAAAGATGAAACCAATATCACTCTGCCAAATTAAAAGGGTGCCCTAACAAATGTATTTGACCAAATTAGAAGCAATACATGGCAACAGGCTAGAAATAATATGCAATATGCAACGAGTAAAGGTGACTCATCGCAAGTGATTGATGCATGATACAGAAGAGAGGTAGTTTCATGTAAGAACAAGGTTAACACATAGATGTAGTGTGCACCAAAAATAGGAAGGCATGTCATATTCACAGGTATAGTGTGTAAACTAAGCAGATGCAATTTACCCTAATTATAAGCATTACAAGCTAGACTTCGTATGCAACATGCAACCACATATCACACTGCGAAGTTAGAGCAAGCACATGTGATGGTGGTGTAGGGGAAGTGCGGTCTTCAGGTATAGAGCTATGTTCAATATCTTCATTTAGGCTTGCTGTTTCTTGAGAATCATGTGGAGAGGATGAAATTGCATTCTTTATAAGAGTATTGCGTCTCATATTAACCCACGCGCATGACTGTCTCATCATAAGCGATAGACGCATGATACACAAGAACAGTAGTTTGATGTAAGAACATGGTGTGATGGGCAGATGTAGTATGTACCAAAAACAGGAAGGCGTGTCATATTCACATGTACAATGTGTAAGCTAAGGAGATGCAATTTAACAAATTAGGAGCATTGATGAGGGATACACTAGAAAAGTAGTTTGATGTAAGAACATGGTTAATAGAAAGACGTAGTATGTACCAAAAACAGGAAGGCATGTCATATTCACAGGTATAATGTGTTAACTAAGCAGATGCAATTTACCCTAATTAGAAGCATTACAAGGTAGACACCATATGCAACATGCAACCACATATCACACTGCCAAGTAAGATCAAGCACCTGCGATGGTGGTGTGGGGGAATTGCGGTGATCAACTAGAGAGCTACGTTGACTATCTTCATTTAGCCTTGCTGTTTCTTGAGAATCATGTGGGGAGGATGACACTGCACTCTTTAAACGAGTAGGGCATCTCACAGTAACCCACTCGGGTGACTGTCTCATCATAAGTGATTGACGAGGGATACAAAAGAGCATCAGTTTGATGTACGAACATGGTTAATAGACATATGTAGTATGTATCAAAAACAGGAAGGCATGTCATTATCAAAGGTATAATGTGTAAAGTAAGCAGATGCAATTTAACCAAATTGGAAGAAATACAAGCTAGACACCATATGCAACATGCAACCACATTTGACAGTGCAAAGTTAAAGCAAGCACCTGGGATGGTTGTGTGTGGCAATTGAGATCATCAACTGCAGAGCTACGTTTACTGTCTCCAACTGCTGACACTGCACCCATTAGAGCGCTGAAACGCTTAGTGCTTACCTTTGAATTACACTGGAGCGACTTCTGTCTTTTCTTTTCTGCATTCATCAACACTGCGTCAGAGTCTGAAATACCCATGCATAAAAAACAATAGTGTGAGCATGGGTGAAGTGTGTGCACAATTAGTATAGTGTAAAGGTAGCAGATAGCAGGTCGGTGAGAAATAAATGACGGGAGACATATGATAGCTCTACAACATGCATGGCACACTAAATTACTACAGGATTCTATGAAAATAACAGTCGACTAAAAGCAAATAGGTCAGTCCATTTTTTCTGCACCGTCCGATGTACAAAGAACGGACAGATCGCCTTCATCTAGCTCCAGCCAGTCAGTGTTGACGATCTTCCTCGAAACGCCAGTGACCATCGGCCCAGTATTCCTCCCCTGCCTGCGCCCTCCCCTCGACCTCACCGCACCGCCGTGCTTGGCACCGCCCCCCGGCCATCCATTCAAGCCCCGCCGACCTCTAGATCGGGCGCAAGCAGCTCCTGCGCCCCACACCCCTATGATAGACATTGATGCGCCGCTTCCCCGGGGAACAGGCGGACTTGGTGCTCCACGCGCCTAAGCGGGTGTTGCTTCTTTTAATTGCGGTTCGACTGACCCTAAATTGAAATCCAGGCGGGCTACTGACCTCTAGCAAAGGTGAAATAGTAAAAGGGAGGAAACCTTGTGCATTTAGTATCATGAAGAAGATGCAGTAAGAAGCGCTCAACTAGTTTCTTTCGTGGGATGAATACGGTGTGAGCGAAGACGTAAGATTTGCACGAATAAGGGAAGAGGAGTACCTCTTTCTGCTGGCAGTGTTGTGTCCTCCTTCTGTTTTTCCGACGATCTTCTTGTTGTTCGCCAGAAACTAGAAGTTATGGAGGACGGTGCAGCCTTAGACGAACCCATGGCCAAGTTGTTGAGTGTGGTGCGGTGGCCGTCTGTCGGCGGCGAGGAAGCAGATCCGAGGTGGCGAATGACAGCGTAGCGGGAACAACTCTGGTGCGGTGGACGGTTGCGACAGTGGAGCCGTAGCAATGAGGCGTAGGACGGCGTGGTCGGAGTGGTTCTGGTACAGCGCATGTCGGCGTCGGTGTTGTGGAGGCAGCTCTGCCTCGGCTTCAGCTGCTAAGTCCTTGAGGGCGTTGCGGTTGCGGTTGCGTTGGATGACGACGTCGGGGTACCGGCTCTAGTGTGATGGAGGAGGGCGGTGGTGGATTGGCCGCTATGGGGTGGAGGACGGAGGAGGCTGGGGTTTCGCGGCTAGTGGAGAGGGCGTTTTCGCGCCCACGGAGTATGAATGGGGAAATGGAGGGAGGCGGGGAACTAAGGGGGAACAATGTTTCGGTTTGAGACGCGCTTGTTTGAAATTTGGGGAAGGTTACAAACTTTGCCCCCATCTAAAATTTCGGACATATTGCGGGTTGGGGGTAGGACAGTCATGTCAGCTGTCCCAAATGTGGGCGGGATAGATTTCGGCCGAGCGCATGGGTAGGCGCCCACGGCGTATGAATGCTTCTCGGAGGCGTTTGAGACTGGCATCTTGGTGAAGTTACAAACCTACCTCGGTTTAGACCTTTGGACATCGGGCCGCAGGCTACATGGGCCAGAGTCAGGACAGTAATTTCCTACCACCAAAACATTAGTCTCGCGCGGTTTTGGGTGACCAGAGTCCGATTTAGCGCTTCGTTCAATATTTGGTAGCAGAAGCATTAACGTTTTCGGTTCTCTTGAATTGAACTTTCAGGATTTGTCAAACTTCACAAATCTTTACTCTTGAAAATCCTAAAGCTACGATTATTTTGGAATGGAGGGGGTACATTTGAATATACATTGTACACGAGTATATATTAAAAAATATGCAACTTACCTCAGTTCATGCATGGGTCCAGATATAATCTCCTTGGTTGCAAAAAAACTTAGATATGCGTATGAATATATATAGCATGTTCAAACTCACAACAAACATTGATGCCCCCTTTTACATCTGATTTACAAATGCCATTATCTCGGGTTCAAATAAATGAATGCACTTCCTATGAATTCGAATCTTCGAAACCCCCTTTATGTTGAATTCGACATGTATTCTATTTCGTAGCTAGCAATTTGGAATGTATCCATGCAAGTGACAAATGTATAAAGTGCTTCACACTAACAACATGGAGTGCACTAATTAATGTTTATATATGAATTGTAAAAGCATCCATTGCCTGTATTTCAAACCACTCTCACTCTATGGATCGATAATATGAAATAAACACATGCACATGCTAGAATTCAATAGAGTATTGGTGTCTGATAGACCGATTTTCGTCCATAGCAATTTGCAATATTCATGATCTCATCCAAAAATAATAATGCCATTCATATTTTAATTTAATGTGTAGAACCGCCTTTTACACGTATAAGTGCACACAAATGTGTTATATATATCTCTATCTAACGCATAAGTGCACACACTTTATATGCATCGGCATTTGTCTTTCACACATGCTCACAATCTCTCTCAGGGTGTCGGGGTGTCTCACGCACATGCTCTCTCTGTTTCTCTCTCTCTCTTTCTGATTACTATGTACCACTCTTTTCACTAATCTCAGTTGGAAAACACTATTTCTCTCACATGCATATATACACATGCACGGTCTCTACTAGCCCTCTATACGCACATATATGTGCCTACGTGTCTCTCGCACACATTGCCCCCCGACACACCTCTCTCTTAGTAGTTGGCAGATATGATTTCATCATATCATTCGGTAGGATATCCCTGGCTGTTAGGCTGGATGGTAATATGCAAAGTTTTACCCTAGTTCGGATCGGACCCTTGTAGTTGAAGAAAGAGCCTACTCCTGGTACCGTATATTAGTGATAGGCGTGTGTACAAAGTACACGTGAATACCAGGCATTGTGCGTGTGTGTATACTATCGACGAACTAGCCCCCAAGCTTGTATAACATACTAAGGGCCTAGGGTTACAAATCATATATAGTCGGCTTATCACCAGTGGGGATAGAGTCCTCCGTGACTCTGGTAGCTTCGTGTTGTATGCCGAGTCCTCCACATGAGTCTTCGTATAACACGTCTTGGTCCAACCTATATGTGGCGCAGGATGGAACCGACCCATGAGTCTTCATGTTGACCCACCACAACTAGAAATGATGTGCCCACCACACCACACACACAATCGGCCACTAAGAAAATAAGCATATACAATAGTACAACGGTATCTAGCTCACGGTACGTCTCCATATTTTGTTGATGACACTGACGGACATTGCATTTGATGCGTGCTCCGTATTTTATTGACGACACTTACAGTCATTGTATTTGAAGCGAAAGCACGATATGGTCACTGGACTTCAGAATAAGCTCATCACGGTCACCACATACGAGGGCGGGCCGGCCGCGGGCGGCGGGGCTGGCAATTCGGCCGGTGGTGGCTGGCGGCTCAGGGAGGGTGGAGTTTGATGATAAACTGGAGGCCCTTGATTTCGTATCCAACGGCTGGAAAATCTAATGACCAGAGATGAAAAAGTCAGTCGACTGACGTGTAGCCTCACCCCGCACGTACACATGCACGCATGCAAGACACGCACGCATGTAGGCGTGCAACACTGACACGTACACACGCACGCATGCTGGCGTGCAACACTGACACGTACACATGCACTCATGAACACACGCACGTACGCACCCATGCATGCAACACTGAAACATACCCTTGCATGCACGCAACACTCGCACGCCTGCATGCACACAACACACGACGCAAGACAGACGCTCAACCTATACGTGCATGCACCCTTTGTTAAGGACATGGATTGTTACGGGTATTAATCAATCTTATCTATGATAAGCAGAACATTGATGTTTGCAGCGGTCTTTATGAATCACAACGTATCGAACGGGCTATCAACATAGTAGGCTATCTACATGAAAAAGATGACGTCACACTCAATGAACAATCATCGGTTTATGAAATGCCCGCTTCTGACCGCCCTGGCCCACCAAAGGTTCCTCTGCTGTGCGCTGCCTGTGTTGGGTCACTGACATGCAGGACATGCACCCAAAGAGCCCACATGTCAGTGGAAGAACGGCGTGGTGTCCTAGGTTAGAGTCAAGGGCGCCACTCGCGGCACACCCGGCTGAACACGCCTCCGTGCCGCATTCAAACGCCTTCATGAAACCCGCCCGTGTGGAAGCCGAGAAACCCACACTGGACACACGTCCGTTCATGACCGGGCCGACGTTAAACGCAACGCCGGCCGAGCTCACTACAAAAAAAATACACTTCCGTGATGATACGTGTTTGTCACAGTAGGTCGCGTTTTTTGTCATGCATGTACATCCATGACGATTTTATCGTAGAATCAAGATAGTCATACCTGTGCTGTCGTAGAAGTGTTCCATGACATTACCAAAATTATCATCCCGGAAGTGTCCACTTCCATGACGATAAATCACGCGTCACAGAAGTGCTTTCGTCAAGGTTGACCGACACGTGGCATCCACCGTAACGGAACACCGTTAAGCTATCGGGTCGGATTTTGGATCCGATAACCCATTAAAAGCCCTGACCAATGGGAAATTTCCACGTGTAAAATTCTAATTGGCCGAAGGAAACACGTGTTGCCTCACCGTTGGGACAGATGTCATCCACTCATTGGACAGGAGGCGCCTATGATAGGTCGACACGTGGCACGGCCCAACAGTGGCCCATTTCGGTGAAAAAGGTCGGCCCAGTAAAAATTAGCAGGCCGGCCCATATAAGGCCTACTTGTGTCAGGTCCATTTAAGCCCACGGCCCATACGAGATGTGCCAATTCGGCCCGTCAACGGCCCGTTAAATATTTGACACCATTGCAGCCCATCGTTAGTTCGAGCCTGTTAACAGCCCGCTATATAATTGGGCTCAATATCAGCTCGATGAGATTTCGGCCTGTTAACGGCCCATTTAATGGATGGGCCAATTTTCAGGATGTACATCTTTCGGCCTTTTAGCGACCCATTTAAATGTTGGGCTAATTTCCGGCCCGGTGTGTCTTTCAGCCTGTTGACGGCCCATAAATCTGATGGGCCATTTGTAGTCGGACCTGAGTTTCGGCCTTTTAGCGGCCCATTTAAGTGTTGGGCCAATTTCTGGCCCGGTGTCACTTTCAGCCTGTTGACGGCCCATAAATCAGTTGGGCCATTTGTAGTCGAACCTGAGTTTTGGCCTTTTAGCGACGCATTTAAGTGTTGGGCCAATTCCCGGCCCTGTGTGCCTTTCGGCCTATTAACGGACCACAAATGAGTTGGGCCATTTGTAGTTGGACCTTAGTTTTGGCCTTTTAACGGCCCATGCCCTTCATGGTCCAATACCAGCCCGGTTTCTCTTTCGGCCTACTAAAGGCCCACAACCCAGTTGGGCCGTTTACAATACGACCTGACTTTCGGCCTCTTAGCGGCCCATGCTCTTCACGATCCAGTACAAGCCCGCTGTCTCTTTCGGCCTGCTAAAGGCCTACAGTATAGTTGGGCCATATGTAGCCCAAACTTAGTAACGGCCTGTTAACGGCCCGTGAAATAAATTGGGGCCACCTGTTGCCCGCTTCGATGTCGGCCTGTTAACGACCTGGGAGGTAAGAGGGCCGACCATTAACTTTCAGCCTAGTAACGGCCCATTAACTTAATGGGCCCACTAAAGTTCGTTCATGTCTTTAGGCCAAATTAGATAATTTGAGCCCATTACGATGAGCAATTATGCACAGGACCAAAACCGATCAAGCAAAGGTACGGCATACAGGGAATAACGTTGCACATCCGGCATATATTACAGGAAATTACATCCACTGGGAAATCAAAGATTGATGCCAGTGCAAATAAATGAGCAGAACCTAACCATCTACAACGTCACAATCTGCAACCTCAGCATAGATGACGCCCATAAGCATGTGGGAAAGTTCTTGCTGCTTTGCTACACTGTCTCTGAAAACATTGATCAGTTGTTGTGTCGCATGACTCTGCACCTCTGATTCATCCACCATTTCCATCATTGCTTCAGCCATTAATTGGTTCAGAAACATACATTTATTCCGTTGCATTCGAGACAGAGGATACTAAACAGATTCATATGGCGATTTTGGCAGGCTTGTATTATTAATAGTGGAGAGTGTCTCGACCACTGCATCATAACATAAATTAGGATGGGAACCAAACATATTAATCATGAGTTATTGCCATATTACCTGGCCTAGATTTACTGGAAAGAAACAATGGGGTTTCCTTGCTGTTTTTAGAGTTTGTCTTCTTATCTTCAGCAGCCTGCACAAAATTAACACACTAACATTGCTATCATTGGCCAAGTCAGATAATAGGAAAGCAACATTGACACAACGAACGTTTGGGAAACTAGCCTACACCAAATTAACACAATATGGCACAGCTATCATCAGCCAGGTAAGGTAATACGAAAGCAACATTGACACAATGAATGAATGGGAAACCAGAGAAGCACTACAATTCAGTAATGTGCGTGATATGAGATAGTACATTCATGCAGCTGAGTATGCAAAACTACCAGACAGTTTTCCTTACAAAAATCACATTGGCGCCTTTAACATTTTGCTACAACTAATTTTAGATCAGATAAAGGTTAGATTCACGCCAATTAACAAAATACATGTTGATGTAAAAATATAGTGATATACAACAGGTACTTACATCAGCATTGGAGCACAGAGAATTCCCGCAAGATATTTTCCTCGAATACGGTCCCAATGGAGGAAGTCTTGTATCGTTTAACCTTATTTTCTAAAAGAGAGATGGGTAAGAAACATGTAGAAAATATGATCAGAATGCTATAAAATTTCATGATGCGAGGATACGCACACGCTTCTTAGAATGGAGTTGACATTCTTTTGCTGGACTGGAGCGGACTAGTTCTTTGGCCACTGGAATCTGCTTATTATCAGTGGGAGTTGGGTTTCTCTGTGCTGGAGCAGTATCTATGAAAAATGGAGTTGGTTTATTATCTCCTGGCGTTTGGATCTTTTGCAAAGACCTGGTTTGTAACCGTTTAGATTCTAACATAGCCGTCTTCCCCTTGCATGCCTTATATAGAAGAATGGTGATTCAGTTATAAAACATGCTACATCAGAGATGGAATAGGTACTGAAGAATAGAAAGGCATGACATATTGACATTTGTTCCCTCCATCCGGAAATAAATGGATGGGTCTAGGCGTATTTCAGTTCTAGATACATCCAGTTTTATCCATTTCTACGACATTTAATCCGGGTGGAGGGAGTATGATGTAAGAGCTAGGGATACGACAGGACAACATAGTAAAAAAACACTGAAAAAACCACTGTAGAACCAAAGTATTCAAACCCACTGATATGCGATAGTACACTCATGCAGCTCAGGATGCAAAACTACCAGGCAGTTTTCCTTGCAAAAATCAACATTGTGGCCTTTAATCATACATTTTGCTACAACTAAATTTAGATCAGATAAAGCTTGGATTCACGCCGATTAACAAAATACATGCTGATGTAAAAATATAGTGATATACAACAGGTACTTACATCGACATTGGAGCACAGAGAATTCCTGCAAGAATCTTTCCTCAAAAACGATACCATTGCAGAAATTCTTCTATCTGTTAAGCTTATTTTCTAAAAGAGAGATGGGTAAGAAACATGTAGAAAATATGATTAGCATGCTATAAAATTTCATGATGCAAGGATATGCACACGCTTCTTAGAATTGAGTTGACATGTTTTTGCTGGACTGGAACGGACTAGTTCTTTGGCCACTGGAATCTGCTTATTATTAGTAGGAGTTGGGTTTCTCTGTGCTTGAGCAGTATCTATAAAAACTGGAGTTGATTTATTATCTCCTGGCATTTGGATCTTTTGCAAAGGCCTTGTTTGTAACTGTAACACCCTCGATGCGACTATATTTCCCACGTGTCGAGGCACGACTTAGAGGCATAATCACATTGAAGGCATATGTCGCAAGTTAGGAAATCATCACAAACATCCCAAGTAATATAATTAATAAAAGGGGAGATAACATAGTTGGCTTACACTCGCCACGTCAATCAAGTACATAAATAACAATACATCAACCAAACACTCATGGCCCGACTAGGGTGCCAAAATAAAAGATAACCCAACATGCGACATGGTCCCGATCACCCCCAACGGGGCACCACTACTGATCATCAGGAAAGGAAACATAATAACGTTGAGAGTCCTCGTCGAACTCCCACTTGAGCTCGAGCGCGTCATCTAGAGTGGAATCATCAGGCCCTGCATCTGGTGTAATAGTAATCTGTGAGCCACAGGGACTCAGCAATCTCGCACCCTCGCGATCAAGACTATTTAAGCTTATAGGTAAGGCAAGGTAAAAATATGTGGAGTTGCAGCATGCGACTAGCATATATGGTGGCTAACTTATTCGCAAAAGAGAGCGAGAAGAGGAGGCAAAGCGCGAGCGACTAATCTAGAGAACAACCTGCGCAAGCATTACTCCAACACCGTGTCCACTTCCCGGACTCCGCCGAGAAGAGGCCATCACGGTAACACACACGGTTGATTCATTTTAAATTAAGTTAAGGTTCAAGTTATCTACAACCAGACATTAACAAATTCCCATCTGTCCATAACTGCGGGCACGGCTTTCGAAAGTTCAATCCCTGCAGGGGAGTCCCAACTTAGCCCATGACAAGCTCTCACGGTCAACGAAGGAATAGAACTCCTCCCAAGACGTTCCGATCAGACTCGGTATCTCGGTTCTTCAAGACACTTCAACAGGTTAAAACAAGACCAGCAACACCACCCAGATGTGCCGACAAATTCTGATAGGAGCTGCACATATCTCGTTCTCAGGGCACACCGGATGAGCAAGACGTCGGGTAGGCCAGCCCAGTGTTGCCCCTGGTAGCCCCGGACATCACTCGGTTGGACCAACACTCAGAGGAGCACTGGCCCCGGGGGGGGGGGGCTAAAATAAGATGACCCTCGGGCTCCGGAAACCCAAGGGAAAAAGAGGCTAGGTGGCAAATGGTAAAACCAAGGTTGGGCATTGCTGGAAAAGCTTTAATCAAGGCGAACTATCAAGGGGTTTCCATTATAACCCAACCGCGTAAGGAACGCAAAAATCCGGGAACATAACACCGATATGACGGAAACTAGGGCGGCAAGAGTGGAACAAAACACTAGGCGAGAGGCCGAGCCTTCCACCCTTTACCAAGTATATAGATGCATTAAGATAACAAGATAATATAATGATATCCCAACAAGTAAATAAATGTTCCAACAAGGAACGGCCTCCAATCTTCACCTGCAACTAGCAACGCTATAAGAGGGGCTGAGCAAAGCGGTAACATAGCCAATCAACGGTTTGCTAGGATATGGTGGGTTAGAGGTTTGACATGGCAATTTGGGAGGCTTGAAAGAAAGTGGTAGGCATCGTAGCATTGGCATAGCAAAAGAGCGAGCAATCTAGCATAGCAAAGATAGTAGTGATTTCGAGGGTATGATCATCTTGCCTGCAAAGTTGTCAGAGTTGACTGGATCCTCGAAAGCAAACTCAACGGGCTCCTCGTTAGCGAATTCGTCTCCCGGCTCTACCCAAACAATACAAACAAGCAACAAGGACACAATCAACCACGTGCAAGGATCAAACAATATGATGCAAGGATGGTATGCTATGCGGGATGCAATGCGGGATGCATATGCAAGATGTGACGAGGAATACATGAACCTGGCCTCAACTTGGAAAGCCAAGTGTGCCACTAGAAAGATGAGATGAAATTGCTTGAAAATTATATAAAGAACGCCGGAATCGGAGTTACGGTTTGGAAATGGCAAGCGATTCAAATATGACACCGGTCTGCGATTTACAGCAAGTAGCCATCTAAATGCAATGAGATGAACATGCTACAGCACCCAAACATGGCAAAAAAAAAACATGGCAGGGATGCATTCAAGATGCTTAACAAAAGTCTAGCACTGAGTTACGGCCAATTCATCCATTAACAGGTTCAAACAAGCATGGCAAAAATGCATATGGTAAACAGATCTCGGACTTAGTGAAATTAACACTTGTCTGAAATTTCAGACCAAGTAGCACTCTTCGGAGCAACAAAATTACATGATACAGGACCTGAACATGGCAAAGTAAAATATGGCATGGAGCTACTCAAAAAGCTTAACAAAAGTCCCTTAGTGACCTTGAGCCAAAAGGGATCAGAAAATACAATTGCAAGCATGTGAACATGGCAAAAACATAATCAGTTTTCAGACTTAGTGAAAACTGGCACATGCTGAAACATAACTCAAGTAGGCATGTTTATGAGCTCGATGCACTCACTACGGTGCAAGTCATGAAAAGATAAGCATACGTCTATCAAGAACACACAAAATGCAAGCTAGACATGGCAAGAACAATAGCATAGCATGCACGGATCAACTATAACAACATCGGCAACATTGCAAACAAGTTGACAATCTGCCCAGATTCACAAATTAGCAAAAGTAGAGCTCGATTGACTCAAGCTAGGGTGCTACATAATTGCAAACAAAGACAGGGATGGATAGAGCACTACGAGATTAACAAAACATCCTTACTGATCATCCTCAAAAGAGGCACGGATCACTAAGAAACAACATGAACATATGGCAACATGAACTAAACAGCTCAAGGACTTAGTGGAAATGCTAAGTCCCTGAAAACAGAATTACCAAGTGCACCACTTTGCAAGCTTGCAATAGGCACCACACACATCACAAAAATACATGGGTTGCACCTTTGGAAAGATGGCAAAACCCTTAACAAAACATATGTAGAGCTCATGGGCATAACATGCACACAATAATCATGGCAAAATGACAAATATGCAAATGGAGTAGCAGATCTGACAATTAAACTCAAGTAGCCCTATTCTAACAGCATTTCGGGCATCAAGATTAACTGAAATGAAAATGATGCAATGGAATGAAATGATGTACTCTCTGAGATGAACATTTTGATATGCTATATGCATGAATTGGAGCTACGGATGAAAAGTTACAAGGCTATGAACATGAGTATATGGACTAGAAAATTCCGAGGACTTAGAGAAAAAAGGAACCACCAGATCTAGGGTTTCGGTGGCACGCAATCCGAGGTCAACCGGATCCCTCGCCGGAGTCGTTGGCCGGGGCGGCGGCCGGAGCGGGAGGAAGAGGCCGGGGTGGCGGAGAGGAGGCGAGGGGCGGCGGAGCCACGGCGGCCGGCGACGAGGCAAGGTGGCGGCGCAAGGTGGTGGCGGAGCGGCGCCGGTCGGCGGCGGCTCGCGGCGGAGGCGGCGGGGCCGGCGAACGGGGCGAGGAGGCAGGCAGCTTCGGGCGGCGGCGCGGGGGAGATGGGCCGCGGGGGCCGGCTCCGGGCTCCCCGGGCCGCGCGGCGGCGGGCGGCGGTACAGGGACACATGGCGCGACGGGAGAGGCTGGGAGCGGCGGCGGGATTTGTCCGGCGTCGCCCGGACGTGTCCGGCGGTGCGGAGGGAAAAATTAGGGTTAGAGGAAGGGGAAGATCCGCGAATTTCGAGAGGGGACTTTAAATAGAGGTAGAGGGAGCTAGGAGAGTTTAAATGAGGTGCGGTTTTGGGCCACGCGATCGTGATCGAACGCTCTAGATGATGGAGCAGGTTTAGGTGGGTTTTGGGCCAAATTGGAGGGGTGTTGGGCTGCAACACACACGAGGCCTTTTCGGTCCCTCGGTTAACCGTTGGAGTATCAAACGAAGTCCAAATGGCACGAAACTTGACACGCGGTCTACCGGTAGTAAAACAAGGCCGCTTGGCAAGTCCCGGTCTAATCCGGAAATGTTTAATCCCCACACATGAAAGAAAGGTAGAAAATACCACCAGAGGAGAACGAAGCGCCGGAATGCAAAACGGACAACGGGGAAAATGCTCGAATGCATGAGATGAACACGTATGCAAATGCGATGCACATGATGACATGATATGAGATGCATGACAACGATAACAAAACACGGAGACAAAGACCCGAACCCGAGAAAATAAAATAACTTAACACCGAAAACGGCAAGAGTTGGAGTACAAATTGGGAAAGTTACATCCGGGGTGTTACAATAACCCTTCTGATTCTAACATAGTCATCTTCCCCTTGCATGCCTTGTATAGAAGAATGGTGCTTTAATTATAAAACATGCGACAGCAGAGAGATGGAATAGGTACTGAAGAATATAAAGGCATGACATATTGACATGTATTCCCTCCATCCGGAAAAAATGGATGGGTCTAGGCATATTTCAGTTCTAGATACGTCCTTTTTTATCCATTTCGGCAACGTGTAATCCGGACGGAGGGAGTATGGTGTAAGAGCTAGCGATATGATAGGACAACACAGCAAAAAAACACTAGTTGAATGTAAAAATGTATGGTAGCGGAATACATACAGAAATAACTAAGGCAACATACACGTGTATGATTGGGAAAATAAGATGGCATTGCAACAGAGCACTAGAACAACACTTCAATGTAAAAAACATGGTATGGTAGACAGATGAAGTACATACTGATGAATAACAATGCATAAGATATTCAGAAACATGATGTCCAAATTAAGCAGATGGCATTGCGATAGAGTAGAATGACAGTACTTGAATTTGAAAACATGTTATCATGAATGTAATAGGTACTGAAAAGTAGGAAGGCATGACATATTTACATGCATGATCAGCATGCTAAGCACATGTCATTGCAATAGAGTAGATACACTCCAGGACATTATATGCATGTTGTACCCATATCACAGGCCAAGTTAGAGCAAGGACCTTGTGGGGTGAAGAGGATTCATCATCTTTCTGCAAGTCTTCTGAAAAACTGCCTTTACTTGTTCCATCATATTGGGTATCATTGACATCAGGTTGATTGGCCTTTACATTGCTCCGTGAGGTTCTTGTGGATATATCAGTGTGTGCAATTATATCTGACATGCATGGAAGACAACTAGTAGCTAGATTTATGTAATGAGTGCCTGTAGGAGATGACATAAATAGTAGGACTGGGGTTAAGTAGCAGCAACAGGTCTCATAAACTAAAGGGAGAACACAGATGAAAGAAAAAGAATATGTATCGTTTGTACTCGAGATTAACTAGATGGCACATAAAAGTATTAAAGAACAACATAGGTAATACTAGAAGTGGTATAATACTATAATCACTAGCCTGTGGGATAGCATTGGCTGATGGATGATAACTATGGAACAACGTTACCTAAAGAACAAGTATCTTAGCTGAACTATGGAACAGCGTTAACTCCTGAACAAGACCCGTAAGAGATCAGCATGAATATACAGTGAAATGTGATGATCTATTTTCCATGCTTAGATGAATAACAAAGCCATAAATGTTGCACACAAGTAATATGAGGGTACAACCTATCTGGCTGCCATCCATAGGAGTGAGCATCATGTGCTTACTTGTCGATGGCCCTGCAGTTGTTGTGGCTGTCCATGTCGGGCACGCGCATTCGATGCAGGGAACTGTTGAGTGGGGATTGTAGCTCCCTTCTGGTGTATGCTTCCCTTGTTGGAGCAGCTGCGGTGAGTCGGAAGACGGTGTGTCTGAAGATGCAGATAACGCATAATGTTAAGAATGACATATCTCTTTGATCTGAAGAAATACACTAAGAGATCAACATCAAGGTATGAGAGTGGTCACACGTCTGTTGACTGAAGACTAAATTGGGGTCACATGATTTTATTTTATTTTGGTACTGTCCGAACTACGCCGGATGGTTGGCCGTCTTGTGCCTCCCGACTGACACTGTTCGGAATCTTCTCCGAAGAGCTAGCGACCAACGGCAGAGCAGCCTGCCTCCGTCGTCCGTGGCCTCGGCCAAAACACCGCTCCCCGCCCCACCGCACTGCCGTGGTTGCGCCGCCCCCGGGCCAATCCACAAAGACTCCCCGTCATCCAGATCCGGCGGTGGCAGTACCTTCAACCCACACAACTCTAAAAGATAGCCATCTAAGCGCTGCTTCCACGGCGAACTTGCGGCCCCGCACCCTTACGTTAGACACCAGCCAACCGGCAGCCTAGGAGCTCCGCCGCCTCGAGGGGTGCTACTTCCCATTGGGAATCGATTGGCCCAGAATAAAAATTCAGACAACTGACGCCTAAATAAAGTGATTTGTGATTTGAGATGAGGGTGCGACCTATATGGCAGCATGGTGAAGTAGGCAGATCCAGCTGTCGAGTCGGTGAGGCCGGCGCGGTTGTGGTGGTGACCGGCGGCAGGGAAAGAGCAATGTCGCGATGGTCGATGGCTATGCGGAAGCAGCGCCAGGACTCTAGACGGATCCGAAGTTGGAGCCGCTCCGGCGCCGTGAACAACGGCAGGGGTGAATCGGCTCCGGTACGGTTCACGCGGCCGTCGTCGAGGCAGCACCAGCAGCACGGAGTAAGAGGCACATGGCCCAGTGCACGACGGCAAATGGACAGCGTCTCCGGCATTAGGGAGGAGGGCGGCTGTGAAATTGGTGCGGTGGGGGCGCCATGGAGGTGGGGCTGAGGTTTCGCAGCTCGGGAGAAGGTGATTTGGCACCCACGAGGTATGAATGGGGGCGGGCGGGGGGAATTGGGAGGGGAGTGGAACCATGTCTTACGGACGCATTTGTCTAAAATGTGAGGGGGAGTTACAGTTCTACCCTTGCCTATAGGCTTCTCGGCTTGGGTCTGTGTACTGAGGGTCGGGGATAGTAGAGTAACTTTGCTTCTCCCCAAATAGTGGGCGGGAGCGATTTCGGGCGAGGAGGGTGTGTTTTGAACTATAGTGGGCGCGAGCGATTTCGGGCGAGGAGAGCGTGTTTTGAAATAGTGGGCACGAGCTATTTCGGGCGAGGAGAGCGTGTTTTGCCGACCATGGTTTATGAATTATTCGGCACATGTCATTTCGGCCGAGGAGAAGGCGCACTTGGATGAAGTTACGAACCTACCCTCGATGTACAACGGACCAATTGATGTGTGTCCCACATAGGATGGTAATTTCGCGTCTCCCATTTATTTGCTCGGGCGAATTCCACCGAGCAGAGAGGATGTTTAACGGTTCGTTCAAATTTTGGGAGAACGAGCATCCATGTCTACCTTACCAAGTCGATTCGGATCAAATTTTGAAATATTAGCTTGCCACTTCTTTTTTAGATGGAGAGATGATGCTCGGGAGTAATGTGTTTTTACATGCTCGTTGCTAGCGATTTACTATATGACAAATAGTTGACCCACTCAAAAACGCGAATCAAACCCAAAATTAAATATCTCGATTCAATGAAATAGCTCGTTTAGTAGGTCAAAATAGTGAACTAAATCCAAAATTGAACACCTCAATCGAGTAGCATGTTGTACAGTATTATAGTACTCCATGAACATGTTGAAAGTCAAATTAATGAACTTGTTTGATATATGCATATATCCGTTCATGTGTGGATTGCAGACAACATGTTCTCCAATTTAAATATTTGAATGCAAGTTTATATCGAAACATGGTTTATATCAGTCTTTGATGCATAAAACGCGACCTCCCCCTCTCCCGGACTCCTGTTCTCTCTCTCTCTCTCTCTCTCTCTCTCTCGCCGACAATGTTCAATTCTGTCGCACGCATCCGACACAAAAACCTTGTTGGTCCCTCTCCCTTTTTCTCCATCTCTCTCTCTTTGTGTGTGTGGGGGGGTCTTTCTAGTTCGCATGCATATATACACCATCTATAGGTCTCTCTCGCACACTATGTATGATACTCTAGCTAGTCCAAGCTAGATATCTTGGGTGCACTCATCGTACGCACACAAATTCCTTGGCTCTTTGCCCGTAACTCTCTCACGCACCACTATGTCGTCTCGGAGCTCTTCCCCCCTCTCTCAAACACTCCATCCACCTGGGTCACACATACACATGCATATCTCACTCACACTTGATAGGCCCATCTAAAACTCTATCTCTCCCCCTCGTTCTCTCTCCATCTCACACGCGCACACACACAATCTCATGCCCAACTAGCCAAGTATGATGGTCTCTCACTCAATTGTAGGCACACGCAGTCCCCCCTATATGTATATGAGTAGCTAATCTTAGTCTCCATCACAAACATGTGCATGGTCTATCTCAATTTCTCTCGGGGCATCTTTCTATCATGCACGCACTCCCTCGATCGCCCACCCATATAGTCCCCTCACGATCTCGACGGGATCTCTCTATCACAAACACACCCTCTCTCCCTCCCCATGTGTCCATGCCATCCATGTGTCCCTCTCGACCTTTGTTCCTTGTTCGCCAGACCTCTATTGGACATGTGCTACAGGGGTGTCTCTCTCCGTTGCAAACAATCACACACTAGCTATCTTCGTGTATCTCCTCGCCTCACTTTTCCATCTCGGAGATGCATGTGTGATATCTTCGCATAAGAAATGAAAAAACACACACTCTCTCTAATTTATCGTTTGTTGTCACTTTCTCTTTCACACACATACTCTTTTTGCACACTTACTCATTCTCCTTCACACGCACTTGATCTGTCTCGACTGAGGCACTCTCCTCGGTCCATAGCATATAGATTTATTGAAAAGTCAAACATCACAAAGTTTGACCATGTACGTAGAGAAAAAGAATTACATCTAGTACGACAAACATATACCATTAGATTCACCATGAGATGTAGTTTTGTATGATGTATCTTTGGTATTGTAGATATAAATAACATTTGCGTAAACCTGATCAAAGTTTCCAAAGTTTGACTTCTAAAAAATTTACATGCACTGCATTATCGAGCGGATGGAATATCTCTTTCCCCCTCTCAGCTATCTGACGCACCACACAGCCTTATCGGGGCTCCTCAATCTCTCTCAAACTTTATTGGTCAGTTTGGTTCATGACCTGACCCTCATGCCTTGATGGCCGGCACTGCCTAGTGTGGACGTGAGATGTAAAATATTTCTGCCTGGACAGGCTTGTGTGGTGCTGAAGCGTTTGGTTCATGCCTAGGCCAGGCAAAGCATCAACGTCCCACCAATCAATCCATGCATCAATTATTTAATGCTAATATCCATCCATGTTGCTGTTAGCCTCGTGGCCACATAACCAGGCACGACCAGGCGTTCGAAATCGGTCGCATGGGCCAGGCTAGTTGCAGTGTCTGGAGTTAAGCTAGGCTAATTAAAGTGCAAGGGAACCCAGGCCAGGAAGGCTTTCTTTTTCACAGGGTAGCAACCAAACAAGCGTGCATGAAATCCAGCCACAACCCCAGGCCAGGCAAAAGATGCTCAGGACACAAGCCAAACTGGCCTTATATCTCCCTGGTTCACACATACACATGTGTCGCTCGCGCTATACATATAGACCCATCCAACACTCTTCGCCCTTGTTCTCTCTCCATGTGACACGCACCCCTCTAAGTACCATAATCCCTCACTCCATCATAGGCGCAAGCACTCCCCCCTCCTAAGTATGATTATCTCTTACTAGCCATCAGGAACACACGTATTGTCTCCTTCCATCCATACGTCTATCTCGATATCTCTCGGGGCATCTTCTATCGCGCACACACCTTGTCACTCGATCTCCCACCCATGTAGTCCCATCACGATCTCCAAGGGATCTCTCTATGACAAACATACACTCTCTCCTCCCCATGTCTGCATTTTCTCCGTACGTCTCTCTCGACCTCTCTCCCTTGTTTGTCAGACCCCTCTTGGCCACGTGCTAGGGGTCTTGCTCTCTCGGTTCCAAACAACCACACACTATCTCCTCACCTTGCCTCCGTTGTCAAAGATGCATGTGTGATATGTTTGCATAAGACACGCACGCTTTTTCTCTACTTTTATCGTGTGTTGTCCATGTCTCTTTCACACACGCACACACACTTTTTCACTCTCTCTCTCTCTAGTTAGGGACTCTGTCACGTCCATAAGCATATGGATGTTTTGCAAATTCAAACCTCAGAAAAGTTTGACCAGGTATATGTGGAGAAAAACATTTACATCTGGAACGATCATTAGATTCATCACAACATGTACTTACTTCATACTATCATTTATCTTTGGTATTGTAGATATAAGTAATTTCTTTATAAACTTGGTCAAAGTTTCAAAAGTTTGACTTAAAAAAATGTTGGAACTACATTATCGAACAGAGGGAGTAGCTATTTCTCTCTCTCTGCTATCTCTCATGGGCCTCCCCTCTCACTCAAACTCTCTATACCGACGGATTATACGCTCACTGTGTCAGCGTATAGCTCCGTATATTGTTTAGTTGACCGGTCAACCAATCCACATGCTGCCTTGTCAGCTCATGTTCTGTATCTTCGTGTGCTGGCCCATGTGGCAGTGAGTGAAAATAAGTAAACTAGAGGCCCATCTGACACGCGGTGAAGTAAACAAAGTTGAACCACTCGGGGTAGTACCCCGCACGCTAGTAAATTGAGGGCACATTGAGGACAAACTTCTTGCGCGCGAAGGACGCACTCGCGCACAATTCACCACTATGCGGTGGTATGCACAGAAGGACGCACTCGCGCACACCCAGCACACAACACACACCAGCACACGTGTACACCAACGTCGCCGCCGGTTGAGATGGACGGCGAGGCAGCCAACAAGCGGAGGCGGCTCGAGCCAAAACCGCATCCGGCGAGCCTGGACTTCATCAGCAGCCTCCCCGACGACATGCTGCTCGTCATCATCGGCCTCCTCCCCACAAAATTTGTCATGTGGACTGCCCTGCTCTCCCGGCGGTGGCGCCCCCTCTGGCGCTGCGTCCCCCTCAACCTCACTGTCGACAGCTGCCTCTGCGACGGGGATTGCAAAGCATGGCCGTAGTATCCAAGATCCTTTCATCACAACTTGTAATATTGTCGTGTCCTATTCCTGCGTTTTCAAAATCCTGCGAATCAAACAGGTCCTGAGTTGGTGATGATGTTGTGCCTCCCATCTTTCACCAATAGCCGTCGGATCTAGATCTGACGCATACAAACCAAGCTTCTCCATTTTTGCAAAAATATGCCCATACTTGTTCCCTATTTACAAACAACTCCTTGTCTCTCACAATCAGCCTTATCTCCTCCCCACCACATCTAGAAGGACGTGGAAAAATCTGGCGCGATGGCCGCTGCCGGAGCCATCAACCCCCAATCTTGGTGTTCCGTGCAATGCACGGGCATCTACGCACGGGAAATTATGTCGAATAGGGCTAGTTGTCAGCAGGCTAGCTCTACAGCCATGATGATAGTGACTGCAGATGGTGAGGCTGACTATGGTATGCTGAACACGGCACCTATACTCAGGTGTCATCTCCGGCGCAGGGTCTTGTCACTTCACTATGAGGAGCAACACGTAATAATTTGACCAACGGGTAGTACAGTGCTAGTACTCCTACTACTACATTGGTAGTACTACTACTAGTACTAGTAGCACCACCGTCTGGATTTAGGAGTACTACCACGTCCATCTGGATGTTAGTATTTGACTAGCAATATCTTGTAATGCATGTCACAAAAAATGTAGTACTCCCTCTGTAAATAAATACATGGTGTTTTATTCCTATCAGCGAGAGAACTTAATGTTTTTTGCTAACTAGAGTACTAATAGGATTACATGCAATGAACTAAACACTGCATGTCATGTTTGGTAGTCTCAAGTCATTGAAAGCATGCATGGCCCACATCTCTCATTGGTTGATATGTCATGAAGTAAGAAACAAGGAGGGAGTTAATGCACCGTGCCTAAGTATTTTGGGATTATTTGGTTTTCGTAAGGTGCCTTACACAACATTTTTGTTTACATGCATTAACATTTTATAAGTTAAATCAAAGGTTAAAACTTGGCGCAAAATGCAAAGGGGACCAATAAACCAGTAAACATCAAAATTCTCTCGTTTGGCCCCAACTAGAGGTCCGGTGAGATGACTATACTGCACCGGCACGGAGGGGGGCACAGCTTCATTGACTTATGGCAACTGCCTTTGGGTGAATGACACGTGGGCCCAGGGGGTGGTTGGCCCACCTATCATACAGCCAAACGCAGGTGCAGTAGAGGGCGAGGAGTAGTATGAAATCCTACGCACCTACGCACGCTAACCAAGGGCAAGAGTGATCACTCGAATCGCAAGATCAGTTGACTAAAAGCTAAGCTAGACCCATGGAGGCGATGAGCGCGAGCATCAGCCGGCTGTGCCAGATGGTCCACGACACCAGCCTGGCCCGGCACTGAGGAATGTCTCCAGGTAGTATTGCTTGAGACCGCCAGGGCGAGGGGCCGCTTGGACGACAGCTTCGTCTCCTTGTTCGACGAGGTCCTCGTCAGTTTCCTCGACAAGTTCACCGTCGTCAAGAAGCTTGGGGACGACTTTGACGTAAGCCTCCAGCCGACGCGCCCGGGCTTTGCGATGCCCGCCACCCTCAACAGCCACTATGTTGACAACCTCTTCAACGCACTGGTGGCCCTGCGACTGCCCGCCGTCGCGCCGGAGAATGTCCACCTCGAGGTCGCGCTCGCCGCGCAGCGCCTGGCGCAGCAAGACACCATCGACATAATCACCCACGTCTACGTGCAAATCGTCCACAAGGACTACTACATGCAAGAGGAGGACGATAGGCCGCTGGCCTTCTTGGACCGCAGGGAAACCTTGGACGACACTGTTCAGAAGCACGTTGAGCTCGCCGCCAACGCCGCTGCTCCTCACACGTCGGTTGGTGACCCGACGCACTAGGGCATGAGGATGTCGTTGATGGATCCGTATGTATTTTTATCTTTCCGTCAAATCCATGTAGTAGTATATGATACTACAGTAACTATCTTACCTTTCGCATCAACTTCATAATTTTCGTACGTACTCCATGCATGAACGGCGCCAGAACCAAACTTCTCATTACTCTAGGCAAAATCGTTATTTTCTATCTATCGGTCGCGCCATGGAGCAGAACCAAATTTTACAAGTTATGAGTTCAAAAGGAAAATCCTGCCGTGTTCGCGTCGCACCCCCACACGGTTGGTCCGGCACACCACTCAAGCGGGAATGCGTGCGGTTTTGCATTTTCACTTACAAGTGGGACCGCAGTTGAGCAAACCGACTATCGGCAAACCCCCACCCCTCCCACCGCACGATGGCTGAGAAAACAGGAGGGTGAAGAGATGGTTGTAGCATGGAATCCAAGAAAATTGGTGTCGGATGGGACTCGTGTGGGTGGCGTGTGCCGTACTGCTAGAAGTGAATGCTAGTTATGGCCCATGCCACCCCACTATATTGAGCCTATATCGAGGTACGTAGAACAAATTTCCTGCAGTCCGTGCTCAGCCCTCCTCTATCTCTCTTCTCATCCAGCCAGCGGACGCGCGGAGCCCATCGTCTGTTTGCTCACATGCGGCCCCACATGTCAGTGAAAACGCAAGAGGACCCACTAAACCTGCACATCTTTCACCTCGACGTGCTGGTGATGAAAAACAAATCCAATAAAGATCTTCGGTGGCCGCTTTTGGAGTTACTCAAGAGTAGTAAGATTCTATTTATAGTTTAACCCAAGATGCACATCTCGTGGCTTCAACTACCACTCTATTTTCTTTCATGACACGACCTGGATGATGGATGTCCCACGTGTCGGCAAAAGGAGGAAGAACCCGACCAAATCTTCGGTTGTGCTCTCGGATTAGACTAGTTGTGCTAACTTAAAATTTTATTGTGTACTCCCTCCGTTCCAAAATACTTGACTTCCATTTGTCCAAAAATGGATGTACCTATATACTAAAACATGTCTAGATACATATATATTTTGACAAATAGAAGGCATGTATTGTGCAACGGAGGGAGTAGAATGGATGCAAGTTTTTGTACTGGGAAGAAGAGTACATCCATATATTGATAGAGCACAATTTAGTAGATGTTCTATCACTTTTAGCTAGCACAGAGGCTAGAGATGAGATTAGCGCACTTGTTGATACACCTACTAGAATAGAGGCTAGACATAAGACTAGATGCGAGGAAGCAACGTCTACTTCTTTACACTCGAAGAAGAAAGAAGCACGCAAGATCGAGCCTCCGAAGATCAACAATGGATGCATCGAGAAGGCACTAATCCAACTTACAGGACTAGTAAAATGTATTCTTGTGATTCTTGTTTTCTTTGGTCTTGCTTTTCTAGTCAAAATTATTATTGGAGTTCGTGCAAAATGGAGGTCCGTTTGGGGTCGTGTGTTGGAGTTGGCCTTACAAGTGGGACCGCAGTTAAGGAAACCGACTATCGGCAAACCCCCACCTCGCCCGCCGCGTGATGGCTGAAGTTAGAGAAACGACGAGGTTGAAGAGATTGCTCTAGCACGGACTCCAAGAAATAATATAGTGTCAGATGGATGTCGTGGTGGTGGCGTGTGCCGTACTCCTGGACGTGAATGCTTGTTCTGGCCCATGCCTCCCTACTACTCCTACTACTTACTCCTACTATATAGTACTAGTATCGAGGATTCGAGGTGCTGGTTACGTACAACGAACACATTAACATATGGCTACAGTAAAAACACTCGCCCGACGCGCGAAGCATGTGAAGCTAGTACAAATAGTGTACTACTATTGTTGATTGGCCTCATCCAATAACCTGTTGCAATGCACGTACAATTATGTATTCGGAAAATAATTTTTTGCCTTGTCGCACCACTCACTCAGAGAAGCGACTCGAAAGCCATTCATAAATGTAGTAAGTTTATCACAGGCATATCGTTTTATTACATACAACAGGTCATCAACCCACATTGACAAAGAGGATACATTATAAATACTAAAGTTTTCACCACACAACAAATAACAAGCAATGAGATGAACTTCAACTCAACCATTCCTCGGCGTTGGAAATGCTTGCTTTGAACCACAAGTCATTCTCTGGGACGGGCCATCGATTGTCAATCTGGAAACCAACGCAGGGCTGATCATCCAGGCTGAAGCGGCCTACTATATCAGTACCAGGGTAGGGAACCACCCAAATGTCCGAGGTATAGACACTGTTGCTTCTCATAAATGGTACTGTTAACATTGTGTCAACAGCAGTTGGATCGCCTTTCACCATCATCGGATAGTTTTGTCCAAGGAAGAGCGAGTTTTCTCCAATACTATGAATTCTGTACCAGGGAGAAGGAGTTGGCGCTAGCACACTAGTATCCATCCCGAATACCATGCAACGGGTGTTGGAATAGGTCCAGAGAGTGGGACCATGGGAGACTACACCTACTTCCTTAGCAGTAACATCATCAATGGGCTGTATACACACAAGAAGAGGTGATCCATAGGAATTAGTTGCCAGGCGCCACAGAGTATATGTGCGCTGCTCGTCCTCATGCTCGTGATCATCACCATCATCATCTCCCCCTTGGTTATAAAAAATTTCAAGTATAGGTGGTGGGATGTTCACAGGACCTTGGAAACACAAGAAGAAGGTTAATTAGTAAAGGGTAACTTGCTAACCCGCATGCATGTGGATGAAACAATTATAAATATGGTGGAAGACAAACGTACCGAAACTACGAGGATCCCATGCAAAAACAGTGCCACGAGTGGTGGCAGCAAACACAAGGCCCTCGTATTGAATTGCATCACAGTACTCATCCATGTACAGAAACTGATTTTTGAGCAATATCCATCGAGTCAAACCACCAAGGACGGCAACAAGCTTGTCGAAGATAGCAACAACTTAATTCCAAGAGAGGTTGGGAACTCGACAAATTGCTATCTTCCATAGAAGACAGTCACCATGATCGTATTTGAACGTGCGTACAATACCGGTGTGCTCAACCTCTGGGCAGTCTACTAATATTTTTGGAAGTGGAACCCGGTCATGAGTGTACACATTCACAAGTTCCCACTCGCAGTTGGACCCAATGTAAACAACCCAATCTCCATTTGCGCCCTCCCAAGCCTTGCCCTCAAGCGATGGCATCTTAACATCATATGTATCATTATCAAGCGGCATCAACTGGCACAGGGCGAGGCCTCCGTCATTCCGGCGCCAGTCATCAGGGTCACGACGTAGAAGATAGGGGAGATCAAATCGCTCCTTGACTCTTGGGTTCTTTGTAATGATGTTAGTAGTTGAGTCGAGAATGGGCTTGAATGAACCTGCCATGCTAGTCGAGGTGATGATGTCGCACCGATCAATGAGTTCCTCCACCATGTCATCTTTCAGATCGGGGCAAGAATAACGGGGTTGTTTCTAGCCTATTCCCTCCATGGAGAAGACGATCGAACATTGGCAGAAGAAAGGGTGAAGGGCTGAAGGAAAATGGAGGAGGGAGAGGAAGAGCGTGCGACAGCAGTTCCAAATCAAGAGGGAAAGGCGAAGAGTCGATGGACGGTTGCGAGTTTGCCACTGTTCACGAAGAGGCGCCCCGGCCTACACGTCCGTTCGGAAATACTCCTACTACTCGCCGTCGTCTCACTGATATGTTGGAACGGGACCACATGTCAACGAAACATGGTGTGTAATTTCTCGTGCAAAATGCGATCTGGCCGCGTTGGCCCGAGGTGCCGCATTAGTTATCGACCTTTATTTTTTTAGCGGCGTGTCGATCAGTTTTGAAGCACGAGTAACTGGTACTGTACGCATAGAAAATATAAACTACTCTACCACTACTCCACCTCCAGTACTAGTAGTATAAAAAGATATATAAGCTGGAGCTTGAGCGCTTTCTTGCTAAGGGTTGCCCACTTGCTTCTCACACTACCACCCTCTCTCCGGATCTAAAAAAGACGGCCCCTCTCTCCCTCCTCACCGGCGGTCACAGATCCGCCGAGGAAGAAAAGGACGTGCAGCGTTGACACACTCGTCGTCGGCGAGCGAGGTCACGCACTGACGACAAGGCCATCCTCTCAGACCTAGCGCCCGCGCAGGATGGCCTCCATCCCCAAGCTCTCTGCCGTAGTGTGTGTGGAGGACGACGACCATGAGCGAAGCCACTTCCCATCGACCCTCAGGTATGCTACCTCTTTTCGAACCATAACCTTGTTCTATTGCCCCATCTGCCACGTCGTTGCATGTGGATCTTTTTTCACTCCACCATCTTCCCAATTTGCTATCCTCTGCTCTGCTGGCCACGCAAATGAAAACCATAATTTGCACTATTAAAGGAAACCCTACTTCATGCAGACTAATCCATGTCTGGGTTGAATAAGGAAAGGAAGGGAGACTGTACTGTCCAAGAGAGTAGGCATCGAACCCGCATCTAGGTTGAAAAGTGCAAAATTAGTAGCTAAGGAACGAGTCTCATGTCTCTTGGTTGAAGAAGGGTAGAAAGGCATGACAACGCAATAGAGAATGACCAGGTCGATCGGTTTGTTGTCCTCGCATAGGAAAAAGGTGGCTAAAGAGAACAAAAATGGGACGTAATCCACATATGCTGCCTGGATATTTGTTGCTCTGGGCAACCATACCTCCCTCACCACTCTACGTCCGTGGAGGTACATCGTACTGGTGCGCCCGCTGTCCGAATGGGCCTCCCATGCTCTTATTGCCACTTTTTTGCTGTTAGTATAACGCCTGCAGTCAAGTCAAGCAATGCTACTCCTAAAGTGATGCCACATTTAACTAATGCCGCTCTCAGTCTAATGCCACCGATAAATTTAAGCAATTCCATTTAATGTCACTGGATTATTTCAGGGTTAGCTGTTGATTGTGGATGTATTAAAGATTTTTCAGCTAAGGCATTCTAATGCTATTGCACAGCCAGTATACCAATGATGAAACTTGTTACTACCTTCAGATTTTTGCACTGTTAATGCTTATAGATTACATACCTCACTTTCATGAGATAAGTTAATTTTTTTGTGTAGTGTCACCAAAATGCCAAGGCGCTGATGTCATTTTATTTTGGTTAAACTGCACAGACAATTATGAAGACAAGAGGAAAGGTCAAGAGTGGGCACCTCCTCCTCCGGCTGTTCTCTTGACTCGTTCGATCAAGTTTTTATGTTTGATCGATTATCAAGATTGGGATAGCAATTTTTAAGGTCCCCCCGAGTTCGAAATGATATTTACCTTGGAGGTACATGGTTTGCAATTTTTTTATACTGTCATTAGTTAATAATGATAGTTACCTTCAGACTTTTGTATTTGGTTTAATGCTTGCACAGCTAGTATACCAATGCTGAAACTTGTTACCTTTACATTTTGTATTGTTAATTCTTATAGAAACCTTCCATTGCTAGAGTTTATTGAAATATGTTCAGTAAAACCATTGTACTGTACCCTATAATAAACTAACTACTCTACTATTGCACTAGCCACTGGATTAGTGTATATTTGTAGTATTCGAATGGTGTTGCATTAGCGTATGGACATAAATAAAGTGTGGCAAGCTTTCCCAGATATGTGCTCAAGAAAACTACTACCTGTTTTTCTAAATACTAGACGTTTGGGTACTTTAAATTGAACCGCGAAAATGTCTTATATTAAGGAACAAAGGGTGTAGAGTTCACTCAAATTATCCCGGTAAAGCTAGTCACACCTTTGTTAAAATTAATGTTCATTATGTTATCGGAGGAGGTCTGTATGTTTGTCTCTAATGCCTGTTGACTACATACCTGACATCATGATGTAATGTTAAGTCATTTCCTTTTGTACAGTGTCACTGAATTGTCAAGGCGGTGATGGCATTTTTATTTACTAGAACTGCACAAAATTTGCTTTAAAGAAGAGGAAAGGTCAGGAATGGCTTAGTTTTTCAGAAAAAACTATGTATGCCTTCCTGACATCAGCTGCTATTGCTTTATTTATTCCTTCAAATAGGTGGTTAGAAATAGTCTTGCTACCTTTTCCCATTAAGAAATTGGAATTCTTATATTTGTGAGTCTATGCTTCAACTAGTGCCACTTTTAGAGTAATCACGCTTTCAATATCTATGCAAACAGGGATGCTCGATTTTAGTGGAACTGCACAAAAAGTCCAACTAGTTCAACATTAGGAGCATGTTTTTTTCCAAACCTTTATATCCAATTGGTGGCACTATGAGTTGTTCATTACGAAGGTTACATGGTTTGATACTATCTTGCTACTCTTTTTGTACTGTCATTAGATAGTAATACTAGTGGTTTGCATGTGAATTTATTGGCAGGGTGGACCTACATTGGAGGTGCAGGACATGATTCAATGATTGGATGCTCAATTTCGGTTGTATCGATTTCACCTCTTCCATCACTGCGAACATGGATATCCTTGGTCTGATGAAGAATATGCGCTATATTTCTGCTCTGAACTAGCAAATCAATTCAGTATGAAATTGTCCAGGGCAAAACATAACTGTATCAGATTGTCCAGTGCAGAACATGACAGATGCTAAGCGGAAGAGACATGTTTAAACCAAAAATACAAGGTGTGGTATATGTTTACTAGCTACTTGATATTTGTGCAGACAGAGATGTCTGCCCGTTGCTATTTGGCAAACAAACAAAGTGTCCGCAATTTTGGTTGAACTGCACAAGAGAATAGTATAGTCACTGCATGCAGTGCCATTTGAAAATAGACACAGAAAGATTGGATAGTCACTTCATTGACTGTAGAAAAGTAGTAATGTACTATTTATTGGCCAACACTAGGTGCTTCATTGCTTTGGTCTGATTATACAATGGGCATCATTTTGCCTAAGTTAAAGTTTGTATTCTGAAAATAGTCTCACGGTGTGATCGAGAGAAGACCAAATCATATTGCAGTGGATGTTCCTCCATCATATGTCGTTCATTCTCATGGTTCCAACTGTTGGTGAAACCACTTACATTTGCAAGAGGAATTGTAGACTTCACAAACAAATTTGTCTTTCAGTCTGTACTGAATGTTGGCCAAGAGAAGCATCCATGTTAGTAGGAAGAACATATGTTTTTCCTAGATCTTTGCTTTTGGAGCTACATATTTGTATATGATCTGTGAATCATTGAGATGCATTAACATGTTGATCTTATGTATGGGAATTGTACTAGTTAGTTTTAGTTGCGATGCAAGATCCGAAGTGGCTGATCTTTGCTTTTGGAGCTACATATTTGTATATGATATGTGAATCATTGAGATGCATTAACAGTTACTTATTTCTGTTCGCTCAGTGTTTACAAGTTACTGATCGATCCTAGCTAGCCTACAAATGCGCTCCTGGCAGTTTTATTTGCGACGCAAGATGCGAAGTGGCAGTTTTTTGAATAAAAATTCCTACCTCTGAAGAAACTGACAAGCTACACTATCGATCCTAAATGGATAAAAATGCCCACCTCTAAAGAAACTGACAAGCTACACTATCGATCCTACATGGATAAATAGCGGATCACGCACGTACTACCTCCTTTCCGGTTTGCAGGGCTCAATTCAAGAAATGACCTACTCGATCCTACACGAATAAATAGCGGATCATGCATGTACTAGTACCTCCTTTTCGGTTTGTAGGGCTTAATTCAAACCTCTCACCAACCAAGGTACTCCCTCCGTCCGGGTTTATTAGTCCCGTGAGCAAAGCAGGAAGACCAAGGCATGGCAATAATTAACGGCATGCAGAAGTTTAAGCCTAATTAATTCCAGCAATTTGAGTGGCTGCATGCGTACCCTCGGCTGCGACTCGTTGCATGCTGCTTCGCGTACTGCCTGCGAGCGATTCTGAGTGCCTGCATGCAGCCGGCCATAATTAAGGCAGCTAACTGATGTGAAAAAAGATACGCTTTAATTGTTGCGGGCTTTTTAAATCCGTGGAATCATTATTGACAAGGAGGGAGATGATACGAGTGCACTCGTTTGACCGCCATGCCGGCGTGCGACCCAGACGGGACGGGACGGCACAGTCATAATTTCAGTTTCTCTAGTTTTCCACGGCAAGCTGGCACGCTAAGCCATTATGCATTGAATTCCGATGACCGTCGCGCTACCTTCCGCCTATAAGTACTATTTCCCGGCCTTCTCCCGTGCCACCGTGACCCAACTCGCCATATCCTCATAAGCCCCCACCGGCCCGACGTCGCTCGCCACGTCCGCCGTGCCCCCGCCCGTCCGCGGTAGGCGACATCAGAGGCGGTCACCGCCAGAACTAGTGTTCGGGTTTTCACCGGAAGGCAGACGGAGGGAGGAGGCATTCTATCTGTCTTTAGATGGCAATGCAAAGATCGAGGAGTTGTTGGAGCGCGACCGCATGGCGGAGGAGCAAGAGTTGTTGGAGCGCGACCGCCTGGCGGAGGAGCAGCGTATCACCGATTTGCCCCGCCGGCGGGACATGGAGCAGCAGCACACCAACGCTCTGAGTCGTGAGCAGAGCGCCCGCAACTGGGCCGACTAAGTGGAGGCCGGCGCCCGGCAAATAGCCCTGGAGGCTGTCGGGCACGCACGCGTTCACGACACCGATTTTTACTACCAGCTCGTCAAGTGGGTTTCCCGCTTGGAAGCCGAAGCTTCGGTGGACCACGCCGGAATGGAAAGAGCCAACGCGCGCGAGCAACGCGCCTATCGCACCTCTTGCAAGTCCGAGGCAAGGCACACAACGCCGGTGCTGGCGTTTAGCATGTACCATAGATGACGGCCGGCATCGTCTAGTTAGCTAAGAGTAAGTTAGTACTTGTACGCTACTAGAGTATTAGTGGGAGTAGATAGTTAACTTGGCTATGATGGTTGTCAACGTGGAAGTTCAGTACTCTATATGTGGATCAGACCTGTTACTTTGCTCTGAATGTTGAACTTTCCGTTTGAACGTATGGAATGGGCTGTTTTTTTTAAATGGGTTGTATTTGTCCTCCACGGGTTTAGAGGCTGACTTGTGGGCCTAGCAAGTTGAAGCGTACACAATCAGGAGATGATTGTACGTGGAGAGGATGACAGCAGGGACCCGCCAAGGTTATGGCCGTACGCAAGAAAGTGCCTCCTTATTTCAAGCCAATAAAAAAATGGCTCCTCCTAGTGGATTTCTGACATCTAGGTCCCATGCCATTGTCAACATAGTCAATAAACGAGAGAATTCCACAACAAGCGGCTAACACCAGGGACCCAGCAGCTCGCCCGGTTATTTTTGTTTTGGGTTAATTTGATAAATGCCACCCCAAATCTGGTGTATCCGAGAAATGCCACTAAAATTTCCAAACTTTGAAAAATGCCATTTCTAGTGGCATTTTTCGAAGTCTGGAGTGGCGTTTTTCAAAGTTTGCAAAAATTGAAGTGGCATTTTTCAAAGTTTGGAAATTGCAGTGGCATTTTTATGAATCGCCATAATTGGAGTGGCATTTATCTAATTTGTTTTTGAGAGGGAAGCAGGGTGTCAACTGGGCTGTGCGGGACACTCTGGCCTGTCTAGACAGCCTTTTCTTTTACGTTTACCACAGACCAGCCCAGTAGCTTTTTTCTTTCTGAAAATGGCTAGCCCAGTTTTTTTGTGATTTGTCAAGTTAGTCGCTTTATCAGGCCTGTTGGGCAGCAAATCTTTCAAGACGAGGAGAGCTTCATTTGGCTGGCCGAGAAAATGGCCTATCAGTAATGAGAAATGGGATGTACATTTTTAAAACACATCAAACCGGCAATTAGTTTCAAATATCTTTATTTCATTTCGAGATTTTAAATTGCATTGATTTTTATGCATGGACAATTTATTGGATTTTATATTGATATACATTTATTTTTAAAATTAGTCTGAATGTGACTCGAAATTTCGGGATTAAAAACAGTTCAGACCGCACCGACATATGCAAAATTTCGTATAATTTTCTAACCATGGCCACAATATGGGCTGTAATGCTAACAAAAAGAATATGGGCTCCAAAAAAACCCGTAAGAATTAGCAAATGGGCTATAAATTATTTGAAATAATGGCAGATGGACTGTATCCTGTTTTCCATAGATGTGAGGCTTTCCACAGATGGCCTGTATACTGTTGGATGTCCATCCAACGGCCGTCATGCTTCTTCAATCTCTGCTCTTCCTGCTCTAGCCGCTCAAACAAGCGCCGGCGGGACTGCCTGCTCCCTCCTCCCCACGGCCGGCTGTGCTGCCACGCAGGCCTCACCGCCCCACCGTACTCCCATCGATGGCCTAGCCATCCCTCTACTCACCCACACCTGCTGTTATTCTCCGGTGACGGCAGACGAACCAGTAAACCCTCGTATAGTCGTACTCCCCTCCGCGTGGGAAACAAAAACAACTACCGAGTCTTCCCTGCCTCCGTGTCGTTCCCTTCCTAGGCCTCGCCGTCGTCCACCGCCCTAGTGCTCTTGGCGTGGCATGGTCAACGTGGTCAACAACCGACATTCATCTGAAGTGGACTGTACATGGAGAGGCTGACAGCGGGGTCCATGGCCGCACGCAAGGAAATGCCTCCTTATTACGAGCAAAATAATGATTCCTCCACCTGACATCTGGGACCCTCCGAAAGGGACTCTGTATTTCGTGAAAAAACATTACCGCCGCTGATAGCTCGGACCCACCAGCTATATCTTCGCACGCAAGGAAGTGCCTCCTTGTGACGCATAAAAAATGAATACTCCCCCTGCTAGCTGGGACCCAGTATAGTGGGCCTACTAAGTTGACGGGGACAAATGGCTTTGTCAACTTAGTCAATATGCACGATTCTAGCTTGACTGAACATACGATGTCCATCCAACGGCAGTAGTGCTTCTTCAACCTCTGGTCTTCTTGCTCCAGCCGCCCAAAGCAGCGCTGGTCGTGCCGCCTGCTCCTGCCTCCCGTGGCCGGCTGTGCTGCCGCGGAGGCCTCACCGCCCCCATACTACTCCCACCGCTGGCCTGGCCATCCCTCCACTCCACTCATCCACACCCCCTATTATTCTGTGGCGACGGCAGTGTAGCCGAACCAGTGAACCCTCCTACTCCTCTCCGCATGGGCATCCACTGCCGCGTCTTCCCCGGCTCCGCGTCATCCCCTTCCTAGGCCTCGCCTTCGTCCACCGCCGTGGTGCTCTCAGCACGGCGTGGTCAACGACCGAATTCCATCAGAAGAATACTGTACGTGGAGAGGCTGACAGCTGGGTCCACAACAGCCACAAGGAAGTGCCTCCTTATTACGCGGAAAATAATTATTCCTCCACCTGAAAGCAGGGACCCACTGGACGCCCACCAGTATTTCACGAAAAAACGTTTGCCCCTAACTGCTGGGACCCACCCGACAAGCCACCGTATTTCACGAAAAACTTTCCCCCTGCTGTCAGCTCGGACCCACCAAAAGTACCTCCTTATTACGCAAAAAAAAATGAATACCCCCTGCTAGCTGGGACCCACCTTGGTGGGAGGCTGACTTGTGGGCCTACTAAGTTGACGGGGACGGAGGGCTTTGTCAACTTAGTCAATATAAAGGATTCTAGCTCTAGTGACCGTACGATGTCCATCCAACGGCCGTAGTGCTTCTTCAACCTCTGGTCTTCTTGCTCCAGCCGCCCAAAGCAGCGCCAGTCGTGCCGCATGCTCCTGCCTCCCGTGGCTGGATGTGCTGCCGCGGAGGCCTCACCGCCCCCTACTATTCCCACTGCTGGCCAGGCCCTGCGGCGACGGCAAGAACCAGTGAACCCTCGTACTCCTCTCCACGCGGGCTTCCACTGCCGCGTCTTCCCCGGCTCCGTGTCGTCCCCTTCCTAGGCCTCACCGTCGTCCACCGCCCTGGTGCTCTCGGCGCGGCGTGGTCAACATGGTCAAGGAACGACTTCCATCGGACGTGGACTGTATGTGGAGAGCCTGACAGCTGGGTCTACGGCCGCAGCAAGGAAGTGCCTCCTTATTACGCGGAAAATAATGTTTCCTCCACCTGACAGCTGGGAGCCACCGGATGGGCCACTGTATTTCACAGAAAAAAACGTTTCCCCCTGACTACTGGGACCCACCGGCTACATCTTCGCACGCAAGGAGTGCGTCCGGGCAAAAAAACGATTCGCCCCCCTGACTGCTGGGACCCACCAGCTACATCTTTGCACGCAAGGAAGTGCGTCCGGGCAAAAAAACGATTTGCCCCCCTGACTGTTGGGACCCACCAGCTACATCTTCGAACGCAAGGAAGTGCCTAACAGTCGGGACCCACCTGGTCGAAGCGTACGTAGCGTTGTCATTCTGGTCGCGAATGTGTACGTACATATATACTGGTGGTTGTAGAGGCGCGCACGTGTCGTAGTAGAGGCGTGTACGTGTCGTAGTAGAGGCGTGCACGTAGCATGTACATGTACGTACAACGGCCAGAGTGTAAGAAAGAAAATACGGCCACGTATGTGTACATACGGGCGGGGTCTCGAACGCCTACTCGCGCATACGTACGGCCAGGGCTCGTGTACATGGCTGGGTCGGAACGGAGGAACAACGTCGTCGTCTGTTCATGGGGAGGCAACGGAATGCGTCGTGTTCATGGGGAGGCAACGGAATGCACCGTGTTCATCGGGAGGCAACGAAACGCGTGGGAGCCAACCGGCTAGGTCGGAACAGAATGCATGGTCGTGTTCTTTGGGAGGGCTTGGACGGAACAGGCGATGGAAACGAGGCCTGGCGTACTGCACAACAGAGGAAACGGACCTCCTACATTCGGAACGGGGTCCTGTTGATCGGGAGGGGTCTGGCGTACCGCAAAACGAAGGAAACGGACCTCCTACGGTCGAAAGGGGGTCATGTTGATCGGGAGGGGTGTGGCGTACCGCAAAACGGGGCAAACAGACCTCCTACGGTCGAAACGGGGGTCCTGTTGATCGGGAAGGGTGTGGCGTACCGCAAAACGGACGAAACAGACTTGTGTTGGAGCGCTACAGTCGAAACAGGGGTCATGTTCATCAGGAGGGGTGTGGCATACTACAAAACAGGACTCCATGGGATACTGTTCATCTCCACCGCCGACCTCCTCCATCCTCCATGGGCTACCATCGACCTCCTCCGGCCTCCACCGCACGCTACTCCACTGGCTACTGTTCAACCACCCCTCCACCGTCTACTGTTCATCCAGCCCTCCACACCACGGGGTCCTGTTCAACCACCCCTCCACGGGCACCCCTCCACCGTCTAGTGTTCATCCAGCCCCCCACCACACCACGGGGTACTGTTCATCGAGAGGCAACGCCACCGCTCACTATTCATCCAAACCCCCACCCCCCCACCCCGCAACACTCACTGTTCATCCCAGAGGAAACATCGATCGGATTCAGTTAGCAGCAGTAGCGAAGGAATCGCTCGATCGGGTACAGTTAACAGCCATCGATCGATCGCTCGGCTTCAGTAACGCGTAGCCTGCAGTGCAATCGCTCGGGTTCAGTTAGAGCCCAACGCCTCGCTCGGGTTCAGTTAGAGCCAACGCCTCACACACATGCGCGTACATGTATGAGAGAAATGCACATCGCTCGGCCCCCGACCTCCCACCGTAACCGGGAACTCCTTGAAATTTTCCTCCCCCTTGCTTCTACCATGGTTTTTCCCGTCATGGACGGCCCAAAGAATGTCATGCAGCTGCGTCTCCGGCCCGCCCAGGACGAAAAGCCCATTTTCTGTCATGATTTTTTGTCTAGAAGTAGGAGCCCACCACATCTATGATGATACCGGGTTTTGTCACAATTATCGTCATAGAAGTGTCATATGTATGACAGGAAAAAAGTCGTTCCGCCCAAAATGTCACGGATGTGTCTTTTTTTTTTGTAGTGGCTCCTCCCGTCCGCCGTCTATTTAATCTCCTATTTAAACGAGGCCAAATTCCGGCCAAGAATCGCACACCTCCACTGCTCCCCTATCTCCTCCACCATTTTGTCCACTCTTACAATGGCTTACGAAGAGTAGTTATTCCGCATCCAAGCTGGCTGGGTAGCCCGCCGGATACGAGCTATGCACCTCGCTGATCCACCTCCCTCCCCTCGCCCGACGGAGCCAGTTGCCGCCCCAAGCCAGTGCGCGGTTCAGCAACTCGCCGCTCCAGGCCAGCTCGACGAGGAGCGGTGCACGGGCGTCATTGCTCCGTCCACGCCGCCGCCTCGTACCGCATCTCCTGTTTCTTTGGCTAAGACTCCCATGCCGGCGTCCGCACCATGCAAGCAGCGACAGAAGCCGGGTGCGTGGAGAGCGACGAGTCGGTGGCCAGCGCCTCCGCGTCCGCCGCCATCATCGAGGAGAAGTAGAACACGGGAGGCTACCGCCGCTTGGGTCCCATGAAGGCCACCGTGGAGGCGGCGCCGGCGTACGCAGCAGGTGTCTTGCCGGATACTTTTGTTGCGAGGACCTTCATTGACCCCGCATGGGCTCCACGAAAGAGGGGAATGTTAGGATGAACTCGAGCCGGTGCCGGCCATGGCGAAGTAGTGGCCGGTGATGAACTCGAACCGGTACCAGCCACCATCATCTTCGGCACCATCCAATGATATCAGTTGGGAAGTGGGGAAGCGTGCCGTCCTTTGCGCTGAAGCATATACCTCCGGGGCTCCCGGTAGTTCGGTGATCGTGCTGCTAGACATGAGGAACACAAATTGATCGGCGGGCGACCATTTAGGCTAGGTATTATATACATGTGCTGTCCAGAACTAGCACCGCGTAGTTCATTTGAATGTAATGAAATCTGTCATGTTTGTATGAAAATCTGGTATTTTATATGATTTCTGTCGTTGTTTATATGAAATATCAGTTTGTCTACGTGTTTGCGTGCATTTCGTCCGGTTGGTTGAGTTGCTATCGTAATGTGTGCGGCTACAGTTGGATGGCATAATTTGCGGGTCGCCAGTCGGTCTGCGGGCGGCTCGGGCGGCGTTGTGGGACAAAAAAACACAGCTCGTGCGAGCTCGTCTCCAACGTGCGTGCTGGAGGATGCATGACAGCATGAGCACCTGAGCCATTCCTCGTTCATCGGTGGCAAAGGCACCGGTGGACAAAAGGGTCGCCAATATTTTGGCTACCCCGGGCAAGATCCAAACAGCCCCTCCCAACAGATTCAAATCCCTCGTTCGCCATGGAATTTTGCCATGTGTTGTTTTCATGGACTAGCAAGATTCTCGTGCATTGCACGGAACATCAAGATGCATTTTTTTACAAACTCCCGCATGCATGCAAGGGATAATTAATGTCCTCCTTTGCTAGTACCACGAGGCAAACACCATTAATATTGCATCGATTAGTGTTAGTGGCCTTGTATATCTACAAATTGTAATTTTGATAGTGGCCCCTTGTATATAAAAATGGAGGTAGAAAGATGAGAGATAAGGTGAGGAGGAGTGGGGCGTGGTGGTGACTGGTGGTCGGACCCGCGGAGGCATGGGGATGGATGGCGCATTATGTCTAGGTTTGTATCTCTCTCACACACCCACGTAGGTGGGGGACATGCACGAAGAGAAGAGGTGCACGCACGACACACGTACTCCCGTCTCTTTCCCAACCACACCCGCGCGGGTACACGGTGGAGCTCATTTCTGTACGAAAAAGGCAGCCCACATGGTAATTTGGCACGTGTACTGGTTGTCCACTTGGTGGAAGGAGGATCGTCTACCACGGGTGAACAAACAAATTGCGACTTGACATGTTATGTTAAATTAAAAAAAGACGCAAACCATGTGGGGCCTACCTTAGAGGCAAGGCTCTATACACTGGAGTACTTTTGATGTGTCCCGTCAACTCGCAGAACGAGGAGAAGCTTGCTTAGTACGCCGTCTCCCCCACCCACGGGCGCGGTGGCTCGCAGCATGAGGTGAAGCTTGCTTACGACTACTACTACTGTACGCCTTTATGCCCGCTCCCTCGCCCACGCGCGCGGTGGCTCGCAGCACGAGGAGAAAATTTTACTACTCCCTCCGTTTACTCCTCGTCCCTACTACATACTTTGGTTAGTACTCCCTCCATTTACTTATACAAGGCCACTATAAAAAATACATTTTGCATCTATACAAGGCCACAAATAGTAATCGAGACAAAAGTTACTACTCCCTCCTTTCCAGTTTATGGTTCAATTTCAAAATCTCTCCAACCAAGGTAGACGGTGAGTGGTCGAATTAATTTCGTAGTTTGCACAAGTAATTAGTATGCTCGTTTTTCTCAAGAATTTATGTTTAACGAGGCATTAATTAGAACGAATGCATGAATGACCACTAAATTTCCATGAACTTGTACATGCATTGGTTAGTTTCCTCTTGACACTACTTGCGTCGGGTGATCTAACGCACCTCGAAATCCAACATGTAATGGTACTACTACTACTATAGTAGAATTTAGACTTATCAAACGGAAAAACGAATGTTTTTTAGATGAGCCCTATAAACCCTAGTGGGTACGTACTCCGTAAAAACAGATTTTTCCAAAACTAACTCGCTCCCTTTCATGAATTTTGTAGTATACTCCTCCATCGATGCTCCCTTTCATGAATTCGGTACTTCATGTCGCCGACATGTGGGACATATAGCAACCGGGTCGAAGTGTCAAGCACCAAATAACAGTGCAGAACAGCAGGGGGGACGCACCCCACTCGTACCGGCCCAGTAGTAGTAATGAGCAATGAGACGTCAAATCACAATGCCGCACCTTCCCAGACGGACGAAGCAACCATTATTTCACACTTCGGTTCGCCATCATCTAAAACCACGTAGTATTGCTTCTGCCTCAAGAGGGACATGCACATCGCCTTGGTACATCATGACACATGGGACCGCATGACAGGCCATGCTCCCCCGCCGATCGCTCGGTAAAATCACCTCGTTTTTACTATACTTCCTCCGTATCGGTTTACTACATGGCATGCACGTCGTTCTAGGTTGAGAATTTAACTTGCTATATATGTGATGAACAGTACTCTAGCCTTTTTAAAAATGTATACTTTTGTACAGTAGTACTATCGATGGATTGCACCATGGAGCAAAAATTGAAATTAAAAAAAAGGTGGTACATATAGAGAGCGCTCGTCGCCAAATTATGCATATAGTACTATTAAAAAAGCTAGTACGTGCTTAATTGGGGTGCTAAATTCTATTAAAGAAATACTAGTAGTATGTACATACTGAAGAGTTAAAGTAACGAGAAGAAACATAACATAGTTCTGCTGGGGGCTCAGCACAACACACCCCTCAAATTAAACTAAGCACACCTGAAATTAAACTATGCAACTAATCCGGTAGACATTGCATTAGAAGTTTAGAACCACCATGAGCAACGACACTGCCACCTTACTCGGAGTCCTCGTCCATGTCCTGGACTTCGTCCTTGCCCTCTCCCTCTTGGCCGATACTTCTTTGCTTGAACCACACACTTGGCTGTTGCTCTTCATCCAACCCTTGTAGATATTGAAACAAAGGTAGCCATCCATTGCAGCATAGTGGATGTGGTCTATATCTAGTACATTTCGCTGCCATGCATGACGATGAAACATGTAATGAGGTTTCTCCAGTTTATGGTACGAAGGATGAACCATGGCTCCTGCCAGGGTCAACATTGAAGGCTGACGAGAGGGCACCAGCCGATTCTTCTAGAGGTCGAAGGGGTTGCCTACAATGAGGCCTATCCGACCCAGGACTTCTTTGTCGTTCTTAAAGTCTACAGTAACGGATTTCACTGTTTTGTCCTTGAGGAAGTTCTTAAAATCCTGGCACTCAACGTCGGCATGGCATATGTGGTAGACCAAGCAAACGTTATGTACGCAAACCTGGATCACGGCGGGCTTCTTCCTCTCTTCGTCCTTTAGATCCTTCTCTGGTCCCAGGACTGTGGTGTACTCAACATCTAGCCCAGCGACCCACTCATCATCTGAGTTTTCGAACATGTGTCTGAAGCGAGAAAGGCATCCTTTCACCGTCGCGGAAGAATAGGTGCAGATGACGTCAAACTCATCGCCGATGATGGTTCTAACCATGTACTCATTACTGATCATGGAGATTTGGGACGCCATGGATTTGGGAGGAGGGTTAGGATTAGTGGAACTGCCATAATGTGAATGGACGGGACGACTAGGAGCGAACCGCCGTAGTATTGAAGGACGTGCGGGGACGAGTAGGAGCGAACTGCCAGCGTGGAAACGGCAGGGTAGTGGCTTTCCATTCTCCCATGATACGGGCTTCTGAGAGCCTTTGGATCTGAGATCAAACGGTTGCATGGCGTGATTCTAGACCTATGGGTGAATATCCTATCCTGGAGGGTTATTCTGCAAATTTTTAGCAACTTAGCATGCGACCGTTTGATCTCAGATCCAAGGGCTGCCAGCAGCCCGTATCATGGTCGCGCCTACCACGACCGTCGCGTCGCTCGCGCGGTCGCGCCCTTGGATATTTAACACGGTGCGTTAGGCTATCTGATGTTGGCATGTCATACATAGTCATCACTTAGTCACTCATACTACAACAAGGTTGGTTATAAGCTTGGCTATAAGTGTATTTTTTTACTCCTCTCTATCTCTTTCTTCGTACTCCCTCCGTCCCACAATATAAGAACGTTTTTGACACTAGTGTAGTGCCAAAAACGTTCTTATATTATGGGACACAAGGAGTACTAGTATTTATTGCATTTGCCAAGGAATGACCTCTTCCAATGAAATGGTGTTGCTAAGTTTGCTTCATTTAATTAGCTATAGACTCAAAATTGTCTTTTCACCTAGGTACACGCGCTTAGCACCGTTTCTTCCTTGGGTCACCAAACTAGTCTCTCTCTTCTTGATTAACTTGCCACATCAGACTTTATGCCTATGTGGCAAGATTAAGCACCTGTAGGAGCAAGTAAGAGTATGTATAATAGTGCGCTTTACATGGCATTTTTGCATATGTGGAGGAAAGAGAGGCAAGGAAAAAGTGGAGAAGTGGGCTCTCATGCAAGAGCCAGCCTCTACTACATGGTGGAGCATTGGGAGAGGCACCTGTATGGAGGTGGTCAGGAATCGGGAGACTCACGCCGGTCGTAGCGCCGCAGTTAAAATGATAATGGAAAATCAAATCATGGGGCCCCACCTGTCCAGCAGTAACTCGCTGTCAAATCACACAGCCCTACGTTTGCAGCAGCCCACTCCCTCGTCTTCTCGCGTCTCTGTCGAACCGACTAGGCAGAACTGCCGCGCCTACCGCGCAGGAAAAGCCCCGCCCTCGACTTTTAAATACAACTACATCCGCTTAAGAATCCAATGATATACTTTTGTGACATAGTAACTCATATTTAGTTAGTCAAATGGATGACCTAGAACTACGTGCAAGCCCTATAAACCGAGATGCCTAAAAATAAAAAAAACCGAGACGAAGAGGGTAGTCCCGCACATATCTTTTTAGATCAATATAGTCAGGATTCACCAAGGAGCAAAACCAAGTGGTAGGCTGCTCCTGTCGTGTTGGCATAGCTACTCAAGCAGGGTCAGTCCGCACACGAAATGGCGACACACTTAATAGGACCCCTTTGGCCGACATGTGGCTCATCCACTATCTTGTTCCATGTGCGATGCACCAAATTACAGTTCGGAGCAGCGCTTGGAATTGGAGGCACCCCGGTCGTAGCGCCGCAGTAGTAGAAAATGAGCGATGAGGGGTCAAATCACAAAGCCCCACCTTTCCCGCTTTAAGCTGGACGGACGAAGCAACCATCATTTCACTCTAGGGCGCAAGAGCATAAAGAAAAGAGAAAACAATGATGCGTGCGGCAGCTACCTAGGGCACCCTAGGGTAGGGGTCTCCACTACAAATCCTTTTTTTAAAGCGCCTCCACTACAAATCGGCTTCTCCCTCGTCCTCTTGAAGAAAACCGATGATGAGTGCGGCGGTAGGGTTTGTAGGAGTACTACGGTGTGCGGGGCCACGTCATAGTAAACGGGTTCGAGTCGATGCCTTAAATACGTGTGGGCCTCTTGGTTTTACGGGAATGAGGCAGCATTTTGGGTTCGAGGACCAGTGGAGATATAGTACGTACAAAAAATTGTGGATGTAGGTTTGACCGAAAGGCAATGATGCATGGGCCCTGCATTTTGATATACCCGGGGCCGCGTGAAATTTGCTACTCTACTCAAAACTAGTAAGGTACACATGTATTGAACGCATGAGATTTCGAAACCAAATTATGAATAAATACACACTATAGCATGTAAAGCTTTGAGTCATATATGCATGATGTAGATGTTCGTTTAGTTCTTATAGTTCATCTCATTCAAAATCAATTCGTTTTATAAAAATGTTAAGATTCATGGGGTTGTGCATTGTAAATCATAAAGTAAAAAACAAATAAAGGCAATTTATTTAGAAAAAATAATCAATTATGATACAGAAGATTCTAGAACAAAGGAGAACTGCTTGTGTTTTGAGGTTTGTGCATTATGCTTAAGTTCAACCATGGAGTCTTCTAAATTGTACATGTGGCAGATCTGGTGGAATGTTGATGATATCCAATGGCCAATAGTTCTCGGATTTGCCTATCTCTGCACTGTCGGGTTAGCTTGATCTAGCGACCATCTTTCAAAGTTATTGGCACACTATATAGTTCTTGTGCCATAGTTGCATGTTTTGGAAAAAAGCTACTAGTGGGTTGTAATATCTATTTAGGAATAGAAGATGTATACATGGAAGTTGTAGGGAAAGAGATGATGTCGGTGTCAAAACCGGCGGATCTTGGGTAGGGGGTCCCGAACTGTGCATCTAGGCCGGATGGTAACAGGAGGCAGGGGACACGATGTTTTACCCAGGTTCGGGCCCTCTTGATGGAGGTAAAACCCTACGTCCTGCTTGATTAATATTGATGATATGGGTAGTACAAGAGTAGATCTACCACGAGATCGGAGAGGCTAAACCCTAGAAGCTAGCCTATGGTATGATTGTATGTTGTGATTGTTGTCCTACGGACTAAAACCCTTCGGTTTATATAGACACCGGAGAGGGTTAGGGTTACACAAGGTCGGTTACAAAGGAGGAGATATCCATATCCGTATTGCCTAGCTTGCCTTCCACGCCAAGTAGAGTCCCATCCGGACACGAGACGAAGTCTTCAATCTTGTATCTTCATAGTCCAACAGTGCGGCCAAAGGATATTGTCCGGCTGTCCGGAGACCCCCTAATCCAGGACTCCCTCAGTAGCCCCTGAACTAGGCTTCAATGGCGATGAGTCCGGCGCGCAGTATTGTCTTCGGCATTGCAAGGCGGGTTCCTTCTCCGAATACATCACAGAAGAATTTGAATACGAGGATAGTGTCCGACCCTGCAAAATAAGTTCCACATTCCACCATAGAGAGAATAATATTTTCGCAGATCTAATTTGCTGGCTTGTTTTGGCAGCATGACGTTATGTCACGGCCCGGTGATTATTTGAACTGTTTCCTTTAACCAGCCCCGCACATAACGCGAGGCAGCTTTTCGACACGTTTTGTCAAAGCAGAGATCGTGTCACCTTATTACGGGATTCTCATCAATACCGGTGTGGGTAACCCAACCACGCCACCAATTACAGTGCTTGGGGGATAAGCGAGTTTTACCAGGCAAGTGGGAACGCTCAGTTTCGTCCGCCCATATAAAGGGATAAGGATTCACCTTCCTATCCACGCCTTCTTCCTCCTTTGCTCATCCGTTTTCGCACACTCGAGCTCTAGCGCCCAAGTCTACACTTCCCACCTCAACCTTCTCCAACCATGTCCGGAGCGGGAGGCAGGTGGATGGTCTCCTCCATCATAGAGGGAGACATCAAGAAACTGAGGAGAGCCGGATACCTGCCCGGCGACATCGCGCACCGGCTCCCAGATGAGGGGCAGCTCATCCCCACCCGCAGGCCCCATGAGAGGGTAGTATTCCTCACCCATTTCCTCCGCGGACTGGGATTCCCTCTCCATCCATTCGTCCGGGGGCTCATGTTCTATTACGGCCTGGATTCCACGATCTGGCCCCAAACTTCATCCTCAACATCTCGGCGTTTATCATCGTGTGCGAGGCCTTCCTCTGCATCAAGCCCCACTTCGGCTTATGGTTGAAGACCTTCAATGTCAAGCCGAAGGTGGTGGGCGGCTGCCAGGCGGAGTGCGGAGGCACCATGGTGGGCAAGATGCCCAACGTAACATGGCTCGAGGGCTCCTTTGTGGAAACCATAAAGGGGTGGCAATCGGGGTGGTTCTACATCACCGAGCCGCGTGACCCTGTATGGGCAGCAGCCCCCGAGTTCTGATTTGGCATCCCCACGCAGCTCACCTCCTGGAAAGAGAAGGACCTGTCCTAGGGTAGTTCGGAAGAGCTGATCGGACTCCAAAACATGGTGAACAAGAAGCTCAAACTTGTCAACGTGGTCCAGGTCATGCTCCACCACCGGATTCTCCCGTGCCAACAACGGGAGTTCAACTTGTGGGATTTTGACCCGGCGCGGCACCGAACTCTGAACAGGCTTTTCGACACAACTCACGAAGATGCCTGGAGGGTGCTGTTCAAAAGTGCCGAGGTCCCCCCTCCCATTACTGAGGATCGTGGATTCAGCGATAAGCGCCAAGACAAAGCGGTAAGCTGCTTTACCTCTCGCAGGATACTTATTTTTTATAGGTTGACTCCATGCGGGATCTAAACTCCCGTACCTTTGACAGGACTGGCAGGAGACGGCCGGAGAGATCGATTGTCCATCTCCTTTTCCCGAAGGCCCAGCAGACGCTCTTCTGGCGAAGATGCTGACTCCGGCTCCTTATACGGTGCCGGAGAAGACCAAGAAGGCCAAGGGAACCCGAAAGAGTTCCCGGCGCCAGGCGTCGTCGGACTCACCGTCCGATGACTCTGCGGCACACTCCTCCCCTGAAGACGAGGAAGAAGAAGATGCTCCCCCTCCTGCAGGGGGAGATAAGAAAAGGAAGGCCGCTCTAACTGGGGGGGGGGGGCGAAGGGTCCAAGAAGGGAAGGACTCTCCTTTCGGACAGCTCCACCGCCGCCGATGAAGACGAAGACGAGTGGTTGCCCAGGGCCAAGCCCCTGGGGAGATCGTAAGTATTCGGATACTAGAGTCACTCATAGCATTCCTTTGTCGCACTGCTTTCCCTAACACCGAACATGATTATGCAGGCCGCCGCGAACCAGCATCGATGTATCATCGGATGGCTCCCTAGGCTCGTCGGACATGGATAGCGATCCAGTCCTGACCGCCACCTCCCATCATCCTGCCGATGACGCCGAGGTGCTGTCTCAAGAGGCACCGGGTCGAGGGGAGATAGTCCTGGAGGCGCCTCAAGGCGACCTTCCGGACTCCGAGAGCCGAGGGGACGGGGACCCTGAGAGCTCCGAGTTCGGCCCTCAGCCGAACACCGCGCTGGACCCTCCAGCGGTTCCGGGCTTGGGCAGGCGGCCTCCTTCTAAGAGGGGCAAGACGCCTGTGCCAGTGACCTCTGTCCATCCAGAGGCGCCGGACAATCTGCTGGAAGCGCTTCGCAACACTTCCATCGACGAGGAGCACCGCACTATCATGAGTGCCGTGATCCAGAAGGTTCAGTCCGCCAAGAGCGGATTGACTGAAGCCTGTGCCAGCCTTCTAACAGGCTTTGAGGTAAGTGTTTTAAAATGTAGTAGAAATATTACCACATAGACAGTAGCCCCTGATGCTTTGTTCGGTGTTCACAAACAAAAGCCGAACAGAGGATCAAATAATATCGCAAGAGTCTAATATAAGTATGTCAATATGCATATGCAGGCTTCGCTGTTGGCGTCCACCGCACTGACTGCGGAGGTCGCCGTACTGAAGCAGGACCTCGAGGGGTCCAGGAAAGAGCTCGGCCTTGCCAAGAGGCAGCTCGAGGAGAACAAGGGTAAGTAATACCCTGTCTATAGATATGTATATATAAAAGAAGACGCGATTACAAAATGACAGGATCAACGTATATTTGCCAGGGGCCACGACCGAGGTGGCGACCCTGAAGCAAGCACTAACCAAGGCCGAGGATATAGCGGCCAAGGAGCACACCGAGCGAGAGAAGCACGAGTCTCGGGTGGGCGAGGTGCAGGAAGAGCTCCAGGCTCTTGTGGTGAAGCACGAGGCGTTGGAGCTTGACTCAAAGATGCGGGAGTCTGAGCTTGCCGTGGCCCTCGAGAGCGCAAGAAGTGCCAAGGCCGAAGCCCAAAAGGCCCTCCAGGAGATCGACGCAATGAAGAAGATAGCGGCGGCTAAGGATTTCTATATGCAAAGCAAGCATGTAAAAGTAAATTACCGATTACTTACCCGAATCCGGATCTCTCCAGGAGCATTCGGAGATTTGCCCCGTAGTGTGTCCGATGCCGCACAATTTTACCAGGCCGGGGATGGAAGCTCAACGGAGAAGTTGTTCTGGTCTCAGTATGCTGAGGCCGAACACCCGGTGCCAATGACCGACCAGTTGAAGCAGATGGTCGAGCTACATAAGGCGGCCGATCGGGCCATGAAGAGCATTATAGTCCGGCTGTGGCCTAGCGACGCCCTTCCGAACAGCTTCTTCGGCCTGGTGAGGCGGCTTGTGGATGCCTGCCCACGGCTGGAGGTCATCAAGGGATCTTTCTGCATTGAAGGTGCACGTCGGGCTTTCGCCCGTGTGAAATTGCAGTGTGTCAAGCTAGACGCCGTGAAGCTGATCAAGGAGGGGCCGCCGGAGGGCAAGGAGCACCGCCACCCCGAGATGTACTATGAGGGTGTTCTGCCGGGTGCCCATCTCATCGCGGATGAGTGTTCAAAAGATGTAATATTTGAATGGGACTTGCTCATTTTATCCTGTATTTATGAAAACTTGTTTCATATGCGCTATGCAACGCTTGTTTGAATTTAAAATATTACCTTCTGTTTGGTTGTTTATCCAATCTGAGAGATGGCTAGTCCTCGGCTTCTGCCCCCATGCCACGAGTGCTGGGGTGTTCGGGATAAACCTGAGCACTCTTGTTCCCATGTTTGGGTCCTTCGAGGGAGGTGCTCAGCACAGCGAACAAGGCAACCGGACTAATAATGCTTTATCACTCTCACTTAGCCATAGAATTCTATAATTTTAAATTTCGGCGAAGCCCCTAGTATTTGGAAGGCCGAATTTGGGGCGCGATACACGCCTTTAAGCCGGACAGGGCCGGCCCCTCGCTCTAAGTGGCATAAGTCTTTAGGGACTCAAAAATCTCGTCGAACAGCGACAGTCTCTCGCCTTATCATGACAGTCAGTTTTAGCTTTCTCTACTGAGGTGCTGAACCCAGCAGAACCGGGGCACAATCGCAGTAGTTCTCCTAGCGCTACCTTAGCCGATAGAGCGGAACGTAACGTACCAAAACATAGGAGCCGGACAAACCCAACATTTGACCAAAGACATGATTCGAAGCTGATGCATATAATGCTATAAGTTCGGGGTGCCGCACTTGTAAAAGTCTTCGGACTTGTCACACCGTATTGTGAGGTACGTAAGCCCCTGGTGTATTAGCCGTACCAAGGTGTACGGTTGCAAGGCGTCATTAATGAACATATATATATATATAACAAGAATGCAATAATAGTCGTAATGTCATGCATTGTTTATTAAAAAATTGTGTTAAAGCAGAGTGATACAGATAGTGAGATAAGCAAAGAGTAGGACTATGTCCCTTCCAAGGGCAAGCTGAGGAATGATATGAAATCGAATATTTCGCTCGTTACTGTAATCAACCTGGGAATTCCGTGGTATGACGTAGCTGTCTGCCTCCTTGGTTGCTGCATCGTGTGTTCGGCAATAGTGCTGCCGGATAGTGTTTCCAGAGATTAAGGTCCTGAAAAAAATAACCAAACAGGAAGCCCCTAGTGCGGTTTAAGCCGCGTCTTAGGGCGTGCCGCAGTTGTGCCCCCCTCCCCACCTGTGCCCATGGTATTTTTAATGCGTAATTATGTACGCGCGGCACGAGTTTCGCCGTTGGGCTGGGATTGGGGTGGCCGCCGTATTGCTACGCGAGCTCAGATCGCGCCAGGTGGTCTATTTGCCGATTGCTCCGAGCGCGCTTGAAGGTGTCCGGGCTTTGAAGTGCCGAACTGGTTGATTGCCTTGAGAGGCTGCTTTGTGCTTCTGCTGCGAGGGCTGCGGTGTGCTCCTCTGTTCGGAGGGAGCGCTCTGTGTTTCCATTTACTGTAATAACTCCGCGAGGTCCTGGCATCTTGAGCTTGAGGTATGCATAATGCGGTACCGCATTGAATCTAGCAAATGCGGTTCACCCGAGCAGCATGTGATAACCACTGCGGAACGGGACTATATCGAAGATTAACTCTTTGCTTCGGCAGTTATCCGGGGATTCGAAGACCACTTCCAGTGTAATTGAGCCTGTGCAATGGGCCTCCACACCTGGAATGACGCCTTTAAAGGTCGTTTTTGTGGGTTTGATCCTTGAGGGGTCTATACCCATTTTGCGCAATGTGTCCTGATAAAGCAGGTCCAGGCTGCTGCCGCCATCCATAAGGACTCGAGTGAGGTGGAATCCGTCAATGATTGGGTCTAGGACCAGTGCGGCGAATCCGCCATGACGGGTACTAGTGGGGTGGTCCCTGCGATCGAAGGTGATCGGACAGGAGGACCAAGGGTTGAACTTTGGGGCGACTGGCTCCAACACATATACGTCCCTGAGCACACACTTTCGCTCCCTCTTGGGGATGTGGGTCGCGTATATCATGTTCACCGTCCGCACTTGCAGGGGAAACCTCTTCTGCCCTCCGGTGTGCGGCTGCCGGGGCTCCTCCTCGTCATCGCTATGCGGCCCCTTGTCCTTGTTTTCGGCAATTAACTTGCCGGCCTTCTTGAACACCCAACAATCCCTGTTGGTGTGATTGGCAGGCTTGTTTGGGGTGCCGTGTATTTGACACAAGCGATCGAGTATACGGTCCAAGCTGGACGGACCTGGCGTACTTTGTTTGAATGGCTTTTTCCACTGACCGGGTTTAGAGCCTTTGAATCCGGGATTGACTGCCGTATCCTCAGTATTTTTGCTGTTAATGCGGCGCTTATGTTTGTTGCGATGTTGCTGTTAATGCCGTCCTTGGTATCTGAGGTACCATGGTTCTTTGATATGTTATTACTGCGAGCCAGCCAGCTGTATTCTCCCGCACAAAAGCGGGTCATGAGCGTCGTGAGAGCTGCCATAGATTTCGGCTTTTCCTGACCAAGGTGGCGGGTTAGCCACTCGTCTCGAATGTTGTGTTTGAAAGCCGCTAAGGCCTCCGCATCTGGACAGTCGACGATTTGAATTTTCTTTGTAAGGAACCGAGTCCAGAATTGCCTGGCCAACTCTTCTGGCTGCTGAATTATGTGGCTCAAGTCATCGGCGTCTGGTGGTCGCACATAAGTGCCCTGAAAGTTGTCGAGGAATGCGCCTTCCAGATCTTCCCAACAGCTAATGGAGTCCGCTGGCAAGCTGTTAAGCCAATGCCACGCTGGTCCTTTGAGCTTTAGTAGGAGGTATTTGATGGCGTGTAAGTCATCACCGCGGGCCATGTGGATGTGGAGGAGGAAATCCTCAATCCATACTGCGGGATCTGTTGTGCCGTCGTATGATTCAATATTTACAGGTTTGAAACCTTCTGGGAATTGATGTTCCATTACTTCGTCTGTGAAGCATAAGGGGTGTGCGGCGCCTCTGTATTGGGCTATATCGCATAAGGGGTCTTGCCCGCTGTGTTCGGCCCGGCCGGATTTGCTTTTACTGTATCCGGCGTGATGTTTATCGTCTCGCAGAGTGGTGCGTCGTCGTGATCCGTAGATCGATCTTGCATGCTTTGCTTTGTCCTCCAATATGTCTCGCAGGTCTGGCGTATCTCCCCAAGCCTTTTTATTTGAATGGCGTCGGGGTGGAGGCTGAGCTTTTGGCTGGAATGCCTCTCTATCGCAGCCACGAGGTGGCCGATCAGCCGTATCATACGCTTCTTCCTCCAGTCGGGGTAGTAACCTGTACTTTGGGTAATTCTTGGAGGGGTGCTCGAGTTTATATTCCTCGGCCGCGAGGACTTCAGTCCATCTGTCAGCTAGCAGATCTTGATCAGCTTGAAGCTGCTACTGCTTTTTCTTCAGGCTATTTGCCATGGCCACAAGCCGGCGCTTGAAGCGCTCATGTTCGACGGGATCCTCTGGTACGGGGAATTCACCGTCGCCGAGGCTTGCCTCGTCTTCGGAGGGGGGCATGTAATTGTCATCCTCCTCCTCTCCGTCTGCCGCTCTCTCAGGACAGCTGGCTCCTTCATCCTCCTGCTCTAAATCTTGCTGGAGGGGATTGTTGTTGTCTTCGGCACTATCTGGAGTGTTATTATCTCCTGTGCCTGTATCACCACTTTTGCTTTGGCGGGACTTAGAGCGGCACCGCTGACGTCGGCGCTTGGGTTGCTTCTTGGAGGGGTCATCCTCCGCTATCTCGTCGCCATTGCCTTTGTTGGGTGTATCCACCATGTATATGTCATATGACGAGGTGGCTTTCCAGTGCCCTATCGGCGCTGGTTCATGTTCGTCTCCTACATCGTCGTCCATACCGTCGATGTCTTCGGAGTCGAAGTCGAGCATGTCGGTTAAATCATCGATAGTGGCTACGAAGTGGGTGGTGGGTGGGCGTCGAATTTCTTCGTTGTCTGCATCCCAATCATGTTGGCCATAGTCCGGCCAGGGCTCTCCTGACAAAGAGAGAGATCTTAGTGAATTCAGAATGTCGCCGAAGGGCGAGTGCTGAAAGATATCCGCGGCGGTGAATTCCATGATCGGCGCCCAATCGGATTTGATTGGCAGGGGTGCGGATGGTTCGGAGTCCGGAAAAGAGTCCGGCACCTTGGAGTCATGGGCTGTGCAGGGGGTTAGGCTGGTGTTCGGCTCGATCGCCGTTGAGACCGCAGCCCCTGAGGCGGTGTCTAACCACACGTCCTCGATTGGCGCAGTTGGCTCCAAGCTAAGGGTCGGAGCTGATGCGGGCGCGGCCTCTGGGATACTGTTCGACGGCAGAGCTAGGTCATACCCATCGTGGCGGCGCACCCGGCTGTGGCTCGAATCCATCGAAGATCAAGTCTCCGCGGATGTCGGTCATGTAGTTCAAACTTCCAAATCTGACCTGATGGCCAGGGGCGTAGCTTTCAATCTGCTCCAGATGGCCAAGCGAATTAGCCCGCAGTGCAAAGCCGCCGAATACGAAGAGCTGTCCGGGGAGAAAAGTCTCACCCTGGACCGCATCGCTATCGATGATAGTAGGAGCCATCAAGCCTAACGGCGATGACACAGAGGAACTCTCAATGAAAGCACCAATGTCGGTGTCAAAATCGGTGGATCTCGGGTAGGGGGTCCCGAACTGTGCGTCTAGGCCGGATGGTAACAGGAGGCAGGGGACATGATGTTTTACCCAGCTTCGGGCCTTCGGGCCCTCTTGATGGAGGTAAAACCCTACGTCCTGCTTGATTAATATTGATGATATGGGTAGTACAAGAGTAGATCTACCACGAGATCAGAGAGGGTAAACCCTAGAAGCTAGCCTATGGTATGATTGTATGTTGTCCTACGGACTAAAACCCTCCGGTTTATATAGACACCAGAGAGGGTTAGGGTTACACAAGGTCGGTTAGAAAGGAGGAGATATCCATATCCGTATTGCCTAGCTTGCCTTCCACGCCAAGTAGAGTCCCATCCGGACACGAGACGAAGTCTACGAAGTCTTCAATCTTGTATCTTCATAGTCCAACAGTCCGGCCAAAGGATATAGTCCGGCTGTCCGGAGACCCCCTAATCCAGGACTCCCTCAGATGACATGGAGCATCTCAATTCCTATGAGTAGGGATTGGAAAAGAGATGTCATTTGGTTCACAGAATAGGAACCTTTCTATTGAATCTAGAGATGACATGTATCTCAATTCCTATGAGGAGGGATTAGAAAAAGAGATGTAATTTGGTTCATATCATAGGAACTTTTCTATTGAATATACACTAATGTTTATTTTCCTTTGAAATTAAGGGAGTATAGGAATCCATTCATATGAACCAAGTGGCTCTAAAGCTATAGAAATGATATCATATTTATTTCCTTTGAAATGTGGAGTATATGAATCTATTCCCATGAACCAATTGGCTCTAAAGGAAAAAATCCTATAAAAATCATATCATATAGAGTTCCTATGATATTCCTTGACACTAAAGGATGCTTGAAATTGCTGCGGGTGATACGATGGTCTTTCTTTGTAGACTCCTCACCCATCTTTATAGTTACCTCTCGAAGATGAATGAAATGATATATACATGGTATTCTACATGTGCAATTTGGTACACGAAAACTCGGTAAAAGTTTGCGAGGTTCGAATTTTCAATAAAGCTATATGCACTGCATTTCGGAATGGAGGGAGCATACGGCAGTTGCTAACACTCACGTGGAACATTTGTGTGTAGGAGGAGTGGTTGTTCTGTTAAATGACAATGCAAAACTGACACTGTCGGATACCGATCTAACGGTTCTTACGGCGTTCGTCAGGAAAAGGCTTGTGGTGAACGTTTGTCGGATAATGATTTACGGACACATGCATTGCATTGATACGTGCCCCCCTCTCTCTCACGCACACGCACCCTCACGAGTCACGACTCTCCCGAGTCCTCTCGCAGACTCGCACGTCGCACCCACCGTCTATCTGCAGGTAGACGTCACGCACATATGTGCTCTTCACACCCTACCCTCAGAACTTCTAAAAAACAAAAGACGGCGCGCACATTTTATTGTAGCTCACACGTCACACACTTATACTATTACTCTTGCGGCAAACGTTCTTTGGGCAAAGTATATTGTACTCTCACGAAGAGAAGCGGTGCACGCACGCACTAGTTCTCTCACACCCACTCGCGGGTACACGTAGGAGCGCATTTTTTGAAGCTGGTACAACAAAATCACTCCACTATATATAAAAGTAGGAGCCTTAGCACTTGCTTTACTAGGGTTCTTCTCGTTCACTCTCTCATGCTCTCTAGATCTAAGCAACACATAGGTGGCCACACTCTCTCTCAGCTCACTGCTGGTCACAAATCCGGCCGGACAACCCCGACCGGGGCAGGGGTGTAGGTGCATCATTCACGCTGTCGTCGGCGGCGAGGGAGGAGACCAACGGCTGCCCGCGCATCCCGATCGGTGGCCAGGCCGTTCTCTCCGAGAGAGTGCCGGCTCGGGAGGGCCTCCGACCCCTTCTTCCTCTCTGCGGTATTGTGGCCAAGATGTGGCCTCCTGACGCCGTCTTTGCCACATGCCGACGACCCTCGGGTATATATTCCTTCGAAACCTGCCTTGCTCTACTGCCCAACTCCCTTCGTGTGGATCCTTTTCTACTTCTGTCCATTGTTCCAAAGCCACCTAGACTTCTACTATTATTAGAAGTAAAGCTAGTTCATATAGTCGACTCAAAGTGTTGGTTCAAATAGGGAAGAAAGTGGGAAAGCTGTAGCATGAATCTAGGACTTGGTTGTAAGAGGAAACGGGGGAAAGTAGTAATATCTGTCACTGCTTAAATAACCGTATTTCGTATTTGCGCAAACAGGGATGTATGTCTCCATATCGTTTCGGGATGTCTGTCTCCGTATCGTTTCTATCCGCGCAATCAAAAGCACACACCTTAGTTTTAGTACAACTGTGCAAAATGAGATGGCTATCCCTCGTTGCCGTCGTCTAACCTCCCGTCTTCAAGGTATCCCTACATTGGTAGTAACTAAGGTAGAATGACCAACGCAGTCTAAAAGAAGCTGATTCGTACATTTTACTTCCTGATTGTAGTGCAGGGACAAGCGAAAACAACTGCATCCTAGTCCGGAATGCACTTTCTACCAGTTCATCCATGGACCGAGGACTAGCTGGCATGGCTGCACAGCGGTTTTTTGGATAGGTGCGCGGACAAGAGGCATTGTGGTTTGCTTATTTCTGCAAATAGCGGTGCTTAAATTTAGTGGAATGCACAAGCATTTCAGCTGGTCAGTACACTGCATGGTTCAGTTCAGCATTCCAGCTGAGACCACAATTATAATTGGTTATTCTGGAATGAGAGAACCTAACCCTGGATAGTGGCAACAAGAAAAAACTAGAGTGAACTCCAGGAAATTTAAGCCTGCCGGGAGGCCCTTTGCTCGGAGAAGCCTTGCTTGTTTTTTCCTGATTTGTAAACCTTCTCACAAGTTTGTCTTTTGCTGTGAACTAGTATATGTTTGTTATGTTCTATGAATTATTGAGATGTATAAAATTGCTTAACTTATGCTTTTCAAGTTTTTTATGAAGACGAGTTTAATGTGAGTGTTCCACATGAGCACTGGACTAGCGTGTGAACGTTTGGAATTTATTACATTGTGGCCTCAATTAACTGCATGAACCACTGTAACAAGATACATAGTTGCTTATATGTCAGATAGCAGATTGCTGGTTGTTAGCTGGTCGATAGCCTAGTGTTGAAGTGAGCTGAGCCAATGTGTCGTGTTTTGCACAACTGCTTACAAGTGGGGTAGCACCAAAAGTGTTTACAAGTACTTATGTATATGTGGGCGCACGGTTCTCGAATGAGTGCTCTATTTCATAAAAACACACACTGCTCGTATGATAAACTGTGACAACTTATGTCTTACCATGCCATATTCATGAAAAAACTAGTGAGGACGCATCTGTTTCGGCAACAATTACAATGGTTCTCACATGATTCACGGGCACACAAAAGTAGCAGCAGTTCCCATAGACGGATTCAAACAGAGTACTAGCCCCAGAGGGGTCGATAACAGGCAAGGTTCGTATAATTAGACACAATCCAAACTACTATTAAACACTAGCTAGGGCAACTATTTCATGCCTCGATCTAATTTGGGCTGTACACAAGATGGACCTTGCCATGAACATCATCAAGGACGTCCTGCAGCAGCTCAATCCTGTGAACCTTCATGAAGACAACCTTGTGGCCTTGCCACTGATAAACTTGTTTGTGGAGGCATGCCACGTCATCTTCCTGCGTAAGGTTGACAAGAACAGTATGCCTCAAAAACGAAGGAGTAGCTTTGAACTTCTTGTCCTTCAGTACACCCTGGACAACACGCCTGACAACAGTGAGGCTGGAATACAACTCTTCATTGGTATAACCGCAAATGGCTACCAGGATCCAACAGCCTAAGAACTTTGTTTTCCCAGTGCGTATATTCAGGTCATCCGCCTCATAGCGAGTGACATGTACAACCACACAATCCTTGTCTGCATCAGGGCTCTAATTGAAACAGAAACAAATTCTGAATTACTTTTCAGTATAAGAAACACAAGTTATTTAAACCACTATGTATAGCATGGCATGGAAGCTAATAAAATTTTGCATTATTAATCACCACATACTTCCTTTTCTAAAAAAATCACCACATACTTAGATGAAAAACCACAATCGAGATCGGCAAAGAAGGAAATCACCTTGGGCAGCTCGGCGGGGGGGACACATCCTCGAAGGGGGAGAACTGCTCCTGCAGTGCCTCGGGGGATGTAACCTCAAACGGGGCGTTGACCATCTCAGTAGTGGCCGTGAGCGTATCTGGGGTCGGCTCGGTGGTTGCCTCCATCTTCTTGGAGCTCTCTGTCTCGTGGGGATCAGCCTCCCGCGTTTGCTCCAATATCGGCAGATCTTTGCCTGGTTCTCCTTGGTCCATCATGAAACTGACGAATACTAGGAGACCACTGAAAGGAACACACAATCGCAATGACAATGAAACAAAAAAGAGAGTGAGGATCGGTTACTGCTTTGCAAAAGTTCTTTTTTTTCTCTGAACAAAAATATACCAACATCACGGATCCGCTTACCTTCCCTTCGTTCGGAGAGAAGAACAGTGGAAGATGCGAGTGTTGCCTTTCTTGAAGACAGTGAGGGAGAAGGGGATTCAGCGAAGAGTAAAATTATGGTTGCTTTGTCCGACAAACTTAGACTGCAGGGAGGTGGGGTTTTGTGATACGACGGCTCGTTACTGCCGCGCTACGATCGGGGTGACTCTCCGCCTGCATACTGCCTTCTAATTTGGTGGATGGCATTTGGGCCTGCGCGCTGCATGGCCCGCATGTCGGTGAACAAAAGTATAACTGCATTCAGTAGAGGGAGACGTTTCAATGGCCTAGGAGGAGCCAGAAGCGGTAGAGTGTCTCCATTGTACTAGTAGTAATTGTTTTTCTAGGTAGCTGTAGAGTGTCTCCACTGTACTAGTAGTAATTGTTTCTCTGGGCCCAAGACAAAACAGCCCATCCACACTAGTAAATAGTAAAATCAATTCAAAAGCCCATATATTTACTGAATTGACGGATGGGTATGTCGAAGAGCAAAAAAAGGAGTTTCAGGTGGGCAAAAGAGCTTCTGAACGTGACGGGCTTCTATTTACAACATATTGTGGTCATAATCCAGTAACTTTTACGACCCGGGATGTTGATTCTATGGACCTGACCGATCCATTTGACTGTGACTGCCGAAAACAGTGCTGGAGTTAGATGTTGTTGCCCTTTTCCATCTGGTTTTTTTGTAAACTTGATGAACAATTAACCCTCGTGCTTTTGTACAGTTTGTAAGCTGGAGTTAGATGTTCCTGCCCTTTTCAACTCGGCTGTGACTATCATATTTTCATTGAAACAAGGCAAATGGCTTGCCATTCGTTTAATTTAGAGTGAAATATTGTAACAAATCCCAACCAAGGGAAATAACATCACTCTTGCCGGCTGCTTGAGCTCACTGTGCATTACAGAAGCCAAGTGATTAGACCCCACCAGCACCCACAAACTTATTTCGAACTAGCACATCAAATGGGTTGTAAATTTTCATAGGAAAGGCTGCATGACCGTGACAAATTTGGATTCTGACATTTGGGACCCGCGAGGAAATAGCCTATCCAAGGTGGTGTCGACTTTCTAGCCAGTCAACAAACGATTCTGCCTACCAGCCGTTGGATTGACATCCAACATCTGTCATGTATCTTCTATCTCTTGTCTTCTTCTTCCTCCAGCCGCCCAAACCAAACCACCCCGTCGGCTCCACCTGCTCCCGCCTCCCATGGCTGGCTACGCCTCTACCGCCCTACCGTACGTACCCTCCAACGTTGGCCAGTCCCTCCCTCTATTCCCCCACACGTCCTGTTATTCTCCGGCGACGTCGACCCCAACATGCACCCGCTCCCGAACCAGTCAACCCTCGTACTCCCCTCCGCCTGCGACTGGACCGGCGCATCTTCAACGGCTCCTGTTCGTTCCGTCCGAGGCCTCGCCGTCGTCCTCCGCCTTGCGGCCTTGGTTCGCTCGCCGTGCGCGGTGCGCCACCCTCTTGCATTGTCAACATCGTCAACAACCGAGAGGAACAAGGAGATGAATGTACGTGGAGAGGATGACAGTAGGGACCCACCAGCGTCATGGCAGTACGCAAGTAAGTGCCTCTATAGTACAAGCCCAAAAATATGGTTCCTCCTAATGGTTGGACATCTGGGGCTCACGCCATTGTCAATGTAGTCAATAAACGAGAGAATTACACTACGAGCGGCTGACACCAGGGACCCAGCAAGTCACGCAATTTTTTTTGAGGAACAAGCAGTTGTTATTTATACTAGTTTTAGCGATGGATCAGGGTAACAACGGGGCCGCGCGGGGCCGTGCGGGGGCTATGGCTCGTCTAGCCAGGGTTTTATTTATGTTTACCACATCATGAGCCCAGTTGTGTTTTTTTCTTGCTGAAAACGGCTAGCCCAGTTCTATTTTTTAAAAGAAATACCCAAACAAGGCCTACTTGCTTTATGGCCCTGCTGGGCTGCAAATCTTTCAAGACGAGGAGAGTTTCATTTGGTTTTCCCAGAAATGGGTTGTACATTTTTAAAACACATCAAACCGGGAATTAGTTTCAATTTTTTTCATTACAAGATCTTAAATTCCATTGATTTGTATGCGTGGACAATTATTTGGATTTCATATTTATATAAATTATTTTTCAAAATAGTTTGAATGTGTTTCTTGATTAAAAACAGTTGACCACACCGAAATATGCAAAATTTCGTATACTTTTTAACCGTGGCCACAATATGGGGTGTAATGCTAACAAAAAGAAGATGGCCTCCAAAAAAATTCTTAAGAATTAGCAAATGGGTTGTACATTATTAGAAATAATGGCAGATGAGTTGTATGCTGTTTTCCACAGATTTGAGGCTGACTTGTGCGCCTACTACAGGTTGATGCGTATGCTTTCATAAAAAAAGGTTGACGCACACGCAATGCCCTGTAACTTAGTCAACACATGAGAGCAGTGACTGTTGGATGTCCATCCAACGACTGTCGTGCTTCTTCAATCTCTGCTCTTCATGCTCCAGCCGCTCAAACAAGCACCGGCGGGACTGCCTGCTCCCTCCTCCCACGGCCAGCTATGCTGCCGCGCAGGCCTCACAGCCCCGCCGTACTCCCATCGCTGGCCTAGCCATCCCTCTACTCACCCACACATGCTATTATTCTCCGGCGACGGCAGACGAACCAGTAAACCCTCGTACTCCTCCGCGTGGGAAACAACTGCTGAGTATTCCCTGGCTCCGTGTCGTTCCCTTCCTAGGCCTCGCCGTCGTCCACTGCCCTGGTGCTCTCGGCGCGGCCTGGTCAACATGGTCAATGAACGACATCCATCGGAAGTGGATTGTACATGCAGAGGCTGACAGCTGGGTCCACGACTGCACGCAAGGAAATGCCTCCTTATTACGCGCAAAATAATGATTCCTCCACCTGACAGCTAGGACCCACGGGAAGGGCCTCTGTATTTCACGAAAAAAACGTTCCCCCCGCTGACAGGTCGGACCCACCAGCTATATCTTCGCACGCAAGGAAGTGCCTCCTTATTACGCCCAAAAAATGAATACCCCCCTGCTAGCTGGGACCCACCATATTGTTGGGCTGACTTGTGGGCCTACTAAGTTGACGGGGACGGAGGGCTTTGTCAACTTAGTCAATACTCCAGTGACCGTATGATGTCCATCCAACGGCCATAGTGCTTCTTCAACCTCTGGTCTTCTTGCTCCAGCCGCCCAAAGCAGAGCCGGTCGTGCCGCCTGCTCCTGCCTCCCGTGGCCGGCTGTGCTACTACGGAGGCCTTACCGCCCCCATACTACTCCGACCACTGGCCAGGCCATCCCTCCACTCACCCACACCCCTTGTTATTCTGCGGCGACGGCAGCCTCACACCGCAGCCGAACCAGTGAACGCTCGTACTCCTCTCCGCGTGGGCATCCACTGCCGCGCCTTGCCTGGCTCCGCGTCGTCCCCTTCCTAGGCCTCGCCATCGTCCACCGCCGTGGTGCTCTCGGCGCGGCGTGGTCAATGTGGTCAACGACCGACTTCCATCGGAAGAGTACTGTATGTGGAGAGGCTGAGAGCTGGGTCCACGGCAGCCGCAAGGAATTGCCTCCTTATTACGCGGAAAATAATTATTCCTCCACCTGACAGGGGGGACCCATCGGACGGACCACCAGTATTTTGCGAAAAAATCGTTTCCCCTGACTGTTGGGACCCACCGGACGGGCCACCGTATTTCACGAAAAAAACATTCCCCCCGCTATCAGCTCGGACCCACCGGAAGTGCCTCCTTATTACGCACAAAAAAATGAGTACTCCCCGGCAAGCTGGGACCCACCTTGGTGGGAGGCTAACTTGTGGGCCTACTAAGTTGACGGGGACGAAGGGCTTTGTCAACTTAGTCAATATGAACGATTCTAGCTCCAGTGACCGTACGATGTCCATCCAACAGTCGCAGTGCTTCTTCAACCTCTGGTCTTCTTGCTCCAACCGCCCAAAGCAGCGCCGGTCATGCCGCACGCTCCTCCCTCCTGTGGCCGGCTGTGCTGCCGCAGAGGCCTCACCGCCCCCTACTATTCCCACCGCTGGCCAGGCCCTGCGGCGATGGCAGCCTCACACCGCAGCCGAACCAGTGAACCCTCATACTCCTCTCCGCGCGGGCTTCCACTGCCGCATCTTCCCCGGCTCCGCATCGTCCCCTTCCTAGGCCTCGCCGTCGTCCACCGCCGTGGTGCTCTCCATGCGGCGTGGTCAACGTGGTCAAGGAACGACTTCCATCGGAAGAGTACTGTACGTGGAGAGGCTGACAGCTGGGTCCATGGCCACAGCCCAGTTTTTTTGTGATTTGCCAAGTAAGTCGCTTTTTCAGGCCTGTTGGGTTGTAAATCTTTCAAGACGAGGAGAGATTTCATTCGGCTGGCCCAGAAAATGGCCCATCAGTAATGAGAAATGGGTTGTACATTTTAAAACACATCAAACCGGCAATTAGTTTCAAATATCTTTATTTCATTTCGAGATTTTAAATTGCATTGATTTTTATGCATGGACAATTTATTGGATTTTATATTGATATACATTTATTTTTAAAATCAGTTTGAATGTGAGTCAAAATTTCGGGATTAAAAATAGTTCGGACCACACCGAAATATGCAAAATTTCGTATAATTTTTTAACTGTGGCCACAATATGGGATGTAATGCTAACAAAATGAATATGGGCTCCAAAAAAACCTTAAGAATTAGCAAATGGGCTGTAAATTATTAGAAATAATGGCAAATGGGCTGTATACTGTTTTCCACAGATTTGAGGCTTTCCTAAAAAAAGGTTGACGCTCATGCACTGACTGTTGGATGTCCATCCAACGGCCGTCGTGCTTCTTCAATCTCTGCTCTTCCTGCTCCAGCCGCTCAAACAAGCGCCGGCGGGACTGCCTGCTCCCTCCTTCCCGCGGCCGGCTGTGCTACTGCGGAGGCCTCACCGCCCCACTGTACTCCCATCGCTGGCCTAGCCATCCCTCTACTCACCCACATCTGTTGTTATTCTCTGGCGACGGCAGATGAACCAGTAAACCCTCGTACAGTCGTACTCCCCTCCACGTGGGAAACAACTGCCGAGTCTTCCCTGCCTCCATGTCGTCCCCTTCCTATGCCTCACCGTCATCCATCACCGTGGTGCTCTCGGCGCGACGTGGTCGATGTGGTCAACGACCGACTTACATCAGAAGAGTACTATGCATGGAGACGCTGACAGCTGGGTCCACGGCCGCAGCAAGGAAGTGCCTCCTTATTACGCGCAAAATAATTATTCCTCCACCTGACAGCAGGGACCCACCGGACGGGCCATCGTATTTCACGAAAAAAATGTTTCCCCCTGACTGCTGAGACCCACCAGCTACACCTTCGCACGCAAGGAAGTTCGTCCGGGCAAAAAAACAAAACGATTCGCCCCCTGACTGCTAGGACCCACCAGCTACATCTTCGCACGCAAGGAAGTGCCTAACAGTCGGGACCCACCTGGTCGAAGCGTACGTAGCGTTGTCATTCTGGTCGTGAACGTGTACATAAATATATACTGGTGGCTGTAGAGGCGCGTACGTGTCGTAGTAGAGGCGCGCACATAGCATGTACACGTACATACAGCGGCCAGGGTGCAAGAAAGAAAATACGGCCACGTATGTGTACATACGAGCGGGGTCTCAAACTCCTACTCGCGCATGTACGGTAAGGGCTCATTGACATGGCTGGGTCAGAATGGAGAAACAACGTCGTCATCATGTTCATGGGGAAGCAACAGAATGTGTCGTGTTCATGGAGAGGCAACGGAATGCGTCGTGTTCATCGGGAGGCAATGGAACGCGTGGGAGCCAACCGGCTGGGTCGGAACGGAATGCATGGTCGTGTTCATCGGGAGGGCTTTGACGGAACATGCGATGGAAACGAGGCCTGGCGTACTGCAGAACGGAGGAAACGGCCTTGTGTTCGACCGGCCATGTTCGAAACGGGATCCTGTTCATCGGGAGGGGTCTGGCGTACCGCAAAACAGACGAAACGGACCTCCTACGGTCGAAACGGGGGTCGTGTTGATCGGGAGGGGTGTGGCGTACCGCAAAACGGACGAAACGGACCTCCTACGATCGAAACGGGGGTCCTGTTGATCGGAGGGGTGTGGCGTACTGCAAAACGGACGAAACGGACCTCCTACGGTCAAAACGGGGGTCCTGTTCATTGGGAGGGGTGTGGCATACCGCAAAACGGGACTCCATGGGATACTATTCATCTCCACCGTCGACCTCCTCCAGCCTCCACGGGCTACCGTCGACCTCCTCCAGCCTCCACGGGCTCCTGTTCATCCAGCCTCCACCGCACGCTACTCCACCGGCTACTGTTCAACCACCCCTCCACTGTCTACTGTTCATCCAGCCCTCCACACCACGGGGTCCTGTTCAACCACCCCTCCACGGGCACCCCTCCAACGTCTACTATTCATCCAGCCCTCCACCACACCACGGGGTCCTGTTCATCCAGAGGCAACGCCATCGCTCACTGTTCATCCAACCCCCCCTCCCAACGCTCACTGTTCATCCAATCAATCGGCTTCGGTTAGCAGCAGTAGCAAAGGAATCGCTCGATAGGGTTCAGTTAACAGCCATCGATCGATCGCTCGGGTTCAGTAACGCGTAGCCTGCAGTGCAATCGCTCGGGTTCAGTTAGAGCCCAACGCCTCGCTCGGGTTCAGTTAGAGCCAACGCCTCGCACACACGCGCGTACGTGTACGAGGGAAACGTGCATCGCTCGGCCCCCGACCTCCCACCGTAACCGGGAACTCCCGAAATTTTCCTCGCCCTCGCTTCTACCATGGTTTTTTCCGTCATGGACGGCCCAAAGAATGTCATGCAGCTGCGTCTCCGGCCCGCCCATGACGAAAAGCCCATTTTCTATCATGATTTTTTGTCATAGAAGTAGGAGCCCACCACATCTATGATGATACCGAGTTTTGTCACAATTATCGTCATAGAAGTGTCATATGTATGACAGAAAAAAATTCATTCGGCCCAAAATGTCACGGATGTGTCTTTTTTTGTAGTGTTTGTACCTTCAATACCAATATAGGCGGTTTAACTTTTAGAAATAATAACCCGCCAGGTACCATTAGTCCCCTCGTAAACCGCCAATCGATTTATCATTGTAGTTTTGGTAGCATCATCCTCTGGTTTAATAATTTTACACGCTTGAATACCTTTCATCCCTTAACCTGCAACACTTCATGCTTGTCAACCATGAATCTTGAACTGGCACAAACCTTCCTTCGGGTTGTCAAAGAAATGGCCAAGTCGTTTTACGCTTGTAACTGGGTTCCATCCTGGATTACGGAAGAAGATCTGAACGGATGCGTTATAACCGGCGCTTTACCAAAACAGAGTGAAATCCATTGGAAAGCTACCGGCCGAGAAAATCCTCCTGAGCCCAAGGATGGCGAGATAGTTGTGTTTGTTTATCATCTGAGCCGTGGTTTTAAACCTCCTAGATCAAAAAAAATTCCGTGATGTCCTTGCTAGCTTCCAGATCCACCCTCAAGATATTGGACCTAACTCTGTGTCCAATATTTGTAATTTTCAAGTGTTTTGCGAGGCTTATCTGCAAGAAGAACCGACCATTGAACTGTTCAGGGATTTTTTTTCAATTTAAACCGACGTACTGAATTTACAGACGGGCCCAATACTGAACTTGGCGGCATTTCAATTCAGAAAAGGAAAGACTTCAGCTTCCCTCACGCCAAGCACCATAGTCACCCTAAGGATTGGAACCAGACTTGGTTCTATTGCAAAGATACTTCCCCAGATGACGAGAATCCTCTGTCGGGTTAGCTCATGTAGCGACCAGACCTCAAACAGTCTGATCTCTGTGCTCCGGTGTCATCCCTGGATCAGTAATGCTGACACCACACAGTACTCGGAGGATTTATAGCAGAGTAGCAATCACACACTTATTACATCGAGTGTCTCAAAAGAGAACTTATTACAATAAATATGGCTTAAGGCCATCTAATAACGATAACAGCGGAAGGCTTGGAAGATAAGTGAGTCCATCAACTCCAACGGCATCACTGAGTATAGAACCACGACCTAAAAACTCCTTAATCGTCGTCTGAAAAGTCTGCAACATTAACGTTGCAGCCCGAAAACGGGTCAGCACATGGAATATGCTGGCAAGGTAACACATAGAGAGTAATGGAATGCAACAACTATACTATATGCATATTTGGCTGGTGGAAAGCTCTATGGTTACTGTTTTTGCGTAAAGCCAATTTTTCCCTATTCAAAGGAATAAAATTAATTACTATCATGGTGGTTGTGAAACATTGAGAATGGTTGACAGCATTCTCAATCCCAATTAAGTAACATCATTAAAACCCATCAAAATTAATTTAGAGTAACATGTTGAGATTCACATGAAAATCCAAGTACTAGATACTCAAGATGTCCATAACCGGGGACACGGCTAACCATGATTAGTTTGTTACACTCTGCAGAGGTTTGCGCACTTTTCCCCACAAGACTCGATCGCCTCCGTTTGGTTTCTCGCACTACATGGTGTTTGAGAAGACGGATGACCGAGACATAGTCTTTCAGAAGCGCTAGCACCTTACGATCGGGTAGATCATACCACCTACAACCCCTACATCTGCTAGTCTACCACTGTAAGAGTTCGCACAACTTAGTCAACTATGCCAGAGCCCATAATGGCTTGTGGCTGCACACAGAAGTTTCTAGTATGAATAATCTCATGATCCCTTTGAGCCTGGGTGGCGGTCCAAAGAAAAACAGGCAAGTCCTGGTAACCCCAGGTGCCTCAATCCACCCAGATGTGTGTTAGGTTGCCACCTTAGATAAACCCTTAATTATAAATCTCACATCTGTCATGGATATCACTCACCCAATCCACGTCTACTAGCATAGCATGGCATAATAAGCAAACGTAGAGGTAACTCCCAAAGGTTTGATAATAAACAGGAAATAGGTACTACCTCATCTACATCCCATCCCACAGTTTAATTAGATCCTAATCATGCAATGTGTGAGGATTGATCTAATGCAATAAAACTGGGTTGTAGAAAAGGTATGATCAAAGTGTTACTTGCCTTGCTGATGATCCGCGTAACCTAGAGATTCAACGTAACAGGCGGCGCACTCTGGGTATTCTATCGTAGACAAACAACAAGCATACAATAAGTACTCATCTAATGCACAGGTAAAACTCAAATAAGAGATCTAACCAGAAAGTTCAACTTAAGAACCCTGGTTGGCAAAAGAATCAAATCGAACGAAGCAAAAGAAATCAAACGGCGAAAGAAAACAACTTCGTTCTAGTAATCTGGATCTAGGGCAAATTTTACAGTAGCAAAAACTTGTTTAAGTTGATTATTCGGAAAGAGGGTTTCGAGACGAAACTCCAGGCGCTTGAATCGCCTGATTCCGATAAACGAGCGAAAAGTTATACTAAAACGAAAATCGGATCAGAAATCGCGATCAGAAAATAACCGCAAAAAATCCGACGAAAAAGAAAAACGACAAACAAAAAACTTTTTTTAAAAAAAAAACTGCACGGAAAACGAGGTGGTGGCGAACCTCGAAAGGCGCGCGCTCCGGCGAGTCGGCGGCGGACGGCGGCGGCGGGCGGCGGCGGCTAGAGGCGGCAGCGGGGCGGATTAGGGTTAGGTCGGGCACTGGCGGCTGGGCTCTCCTCGGGTCGGGGCGGCGGCTTATATAGCCTAGGCCGGCGGAGTCCAGGCCGAATACGGCTCGAAGTCGGTTCGCGTGTTTTTTTTTAAACTGCTCGGAAGAAAAATAAAAAGAAATACTAAACGGACTGCAAAAATCACGAAATAAATTTTGCCGGGTTCCTAAAATCAAGCCCGATAAAGTGAACATGTATCTGGGCCCAAACTACAACTTTGAAAAACGCGCATTTTTCCTAAATTCAAATAAAAATACCGAAAAACTCCGAAATAAAACTTATTTGATTTTTTATTAAATCCTCAATATTTCTATATTTTGGGAAAGTCATTTTATTCCCTCTCTCATATTTTTGTAATAGAAATAATTGATGATAAAATAAATAAAATCAAATGATCCTGTTTACATAATTTGAGAAAACTCAAATACGTAAATAACGAAATCCCCAACTCTCTCCGTGGGTCCTTGAGTTGCTTAGGATTTTCTAGGATCAAAGCCAAAAGCAAAATAAAATATGATATGCATGATGACCTAATGTATAACATTCCAAATTGAAAATTTGGGATGTTGCAGCTCACTGGCTCACCAATACACATACATTTCCTCAAAGGTTGACTGCAAAAGAAAGGTCCAAATATGCACCACAGCTTGCAAAGCTCAGAGCCTTTGTGGCTAACGGTTTAACAGGAATTGACTTTGTCCGTTGCTGGATATCTTGGGGTATTTTGCCTTTAAGCCATCGCCCCGGTTTAATGTGCGAGTACACAGGGGATTTGAAAGACCCTCAACGGCACACTGACATTCAGTTAACTGATGCTGAAATCATTGAGACTGTCAAAAAGATACTGGATGAATCGGCAGCTGTCTACAGCAAAACAGGGCTAAGTCCCTTCTGTGTTTCAAATAAACCGCCAGCTATAAGAATCACCTAACCCATGTTTGAACCTGATATTCTTAACCCTTCCTTATAACCTTTGTCAATCTTTTAACAGGGTGACAACCCATTTTGGAAGAAGAAGGCTCAGGATAAACCGGCCAAGACCCCTCGACCCAAGACGAAGGTCATCAAAAGGCCTGCCAAGGAGAAAGCAGCTGAGTCCACTGAGCTGAACATCGACAAGGATCTTGACAACCCAGAATCAGAGGTAGAACTTGATTCTCTTGGTTCCTTTTTCATACACCTCATTGACAATGACTATTATCAGGATGACTCTAAAGCTAGCCGGGCTGATGATGTAGAGGTAATTACTCTTTCCTCTGGTTCAGATCCTCTGCCAACACAGAAAACCCGTCAAGAAAACCGGAAAGTAAAATTTTCACACCCTCTAGCTTATCTGGATCCAAACTTTCTTTTGAAGAAACAGCAGCATGAAGCTCGCTGCATAACCCGGCATAGTGGCTAGATGGTTACTTCATCCGATTTACCGAACAAGCCTGTTCGTAAACGCCGACCAGAGGTTTCATCTATTCCTAACACATATTATCCCAAGGCTGGTTATTTCCGGCAACCTCTTAATCCATCTGACTCAAACTATCCGGGAACTTCCCATTCATCCTCTGGCGAGTCAATAGGGATACATCTTCCACCTGTAAAAACTGTTCCTAGGTAAGTATATTAAACTAACCCTTTATACCTCGTGCTTGCTTCTCATACTAACCTTTATGTTCATTCCTTTTAGAGCCAAGGCCAGGCCCAGCAAAAAGGCCAAACTGAATAAACTGGTTGATGATAACCCGGCCACTGAACCGGAACAGATCCCAGAACAGTTTGAGCCAAATGTTGACACTATTCTTGATGATCCGCCACCAGAACATCATGAAACCTTTGCTGAAAAGATGGAAGATGATCCCACAGGCCATGCTACTGACCCGCCAAGCCCGACTAAAACTGCAGATAAACCGCCAAGCCTAGTCAAAGCGGCTGATGACCAAGTGGATGATGTCATTGTTACTGGTTTAGGCTACACAACTCTTGGTAATCCCATTGCTTTATCAAAACATAGTGCCAAGGAAGAATTTGCTGCTATGGATAAAGGTAAGTGGAAAACAGATTTGGAAAGCTATGCCCACCTCAGTGCCCAGGATATCCACCCTGGGTTTTTAAACCGTCTCTACACAAGCTGCGATTATGAAGTCGGTTTAGTGAACCTGATGAAAGAGTGATATGAGGTAAATACTGTTAACTCTGCATAATTGTTTCTCTCTTGTATCCGATTTCTAATATCAACTCCAGTAGCCCCCAAGGGCCGGTTTATGATATCAATGTAAACCGGGACTTTGTAATACTTCAACTTTGCCTGTGTAGCCCCCAAGGGCCGGTTTATCTTTTCAGGATGAACTAGGACTTTAGAGTATTAATCTTGTAACTTTTGTTTGTGTAGCCCCCAAGGGCCGGTTTATCTCTTCAAGATGAATTGGGACTGTATTATTGAGCAAATATACATTAGCCCCCAAGTGCCAAGAATAATACTTGAATTGATCTTGGGACTTATAAGAGAAATTTGATAAGAAGCAATAGGAATTAGCCCCAAGTGCCAAGTGTATAGCTTGTTATGTGCTTGGTACTTCAAAATGCTGCCAACTCATAACATGTATGTGTCTTACAGGCTGAGCTGAGCAAAAAGGAATCTCAAATTGCTGATCTTCAAGAAAACATCAAGTCCCAACAAGCAGAAACTTCCAAAGACAAAGAGGAGCTGACCAGTGCCTTAGTAGCCATGGAGAAATTGAAGGAAAACTTCAAGAAGGAGCGGGAAGATTGGGACATAGAAAAAACCACACTGCAAAAGAGGGCTGAGGATGCAGAAGCAGCCCTTAACCCGGTGGTAGAGGAGCTGACTGGTTTGAAGTGGCAAATAAATGCCATGACCACTGATGTGTCTGGTAAGTACCCTTATTATAAGATGTTAATATGTATTATCATATGAACTGTCGGTTTATCAATGTGTGTAATGATGCAGGATCTCACATTACCCATCTGGGCTCTAATATGCAGAATAAATTGAAGGCTGCCTATACCCTTATAGAGCAATTATATACCGGCACGCAATGGATCATTTGTACTGCCTCTCATAACAAATCGCCCCCAACCTTGATCAAGGAAACATTAGAGAAGCTGTTAATGCTGCCTGTCCGGTTTGCAGAGTTAAAAAGATCAGGTGCAAGGGCAGGTGCTCTAACTGCACTAATCCGTGCTAAAGCATGGATACCAGATCTTGACACGGCTGATGTAGGAAGCGGCTATCCAAGCATAAAGGAGGACGGGTCGGATTTTGACAATGATGATCTCCGAGCTTTGATGAAGGAAATGCGTCCATTAGCGAGCAAATTGGCTGAAGAGACAGATCTTTCTCATTACCAGTCGATTTATGACGCCAACAACAAACGGGTTAATGCGCCGACTCATGATGTGGAAAATCTTATCCCGCCAATCCGTAAGCATACCTATCCCCCTGATGTTGAACCCTCCACACTTATAAGCGACGAAGCTGTATTCAAGGCCCTAACTAGAATCGATTGGGCAACCATTGACTTCCAGCCGTTGGGTGGAGAGGAGGAGGATGAACCAACGCAGGATGATCCACAGCCGTCAAGTCAGCCCGGCAAGGAGTCATGATCCGGAGGCCGGTTTAGCCTTCTGCATACTGCAACACTTGTTGAAAACAATTATCCTTTTAGGCATCAAAGCGCCTTGTAATAGGCCAGTGATAACTCCTTATCTGCTATGCCATCGTGTATTTGTACTTTGCATGACACTGTTAATCCGCCATTTTGATATGTGTTGTGTCTGCTTATGATACTTTAGCACCATGGAATCTGCTTTTGCAGAAAACAAAAAACGCCTAGCGGTGTATCGCTGGATGGGTTATCTTGCCAAATAACATAGTTTATAACCATGGCTAGGCATAAAAATAACCATATATAATGTAAAACATACCATACTTATGATATTTTATCACACTGCTGGATCAGCAAGGTATAGTATAATAAGGGTGATAACCCATAACCTGAATATTGATATTCCTCAGTTGTTGCTGGTTTACGGGCCCAGACCAGGTTTAAATATCATAGATAAATTACACTCATAAAGCATTATAAACTGAAAAAATCAAAAAAGTTTGAAATAGTTATAATTTTTGTGTTGCAATGATCAAGAGGGTTGAAGCGATGGTTTGAATATGACCAAAGCCCCCAAGCGATTTCCCTGGTGGCCTTATGCCTATCAAGAGGTGTAGGTATGGTTCGAATATGACCAAGCCCCCAAGTGATTTCCCTGGTGGCCTTATGCCTATCAAGAGGTGTAGCTATGGTTCGAATACGACCAAGCCCCCAAGTGATTTCCCTGGTGGCCTTATGCCTATCAAGAGGTGTAGCTATGGTTCGAATACGACCAAGCCCCCAAGTGATTTCCCTGGTGGCCTTATGCCTATCAAGAGGTGTAGCTATGGTTCGAATACGACCAAGCCCCCAAGTGATTTCCCTGGTGGCCTTATGCCTATCAAGAGGTGTAGCTATGGTTCGAATACGACCAAGCCCCCAAGTGATTTCCCTGGTGGCCTTATGCCTATCAAGAGGTGTAGCTATGGTTCGAATACGACCAAGCCCCCAAGTGATTATGTGGGTCCTTATGCCTATCAAGAGGTGTAGCTATGGTTCGAATACGACCAAGCCCCCAAGTGATTATGTGGGTTATGTGGGTTGTGCCCAAGGGATACCATGTTTGAGTTGTGCTATGCATCAGACTCTCTTTGGTCCCTTTAATCCGGGCATTAAGCCTTAAGTAGATCAGAGCCCTGCTCATAAAGTTGTGATATTGGCTTGGTAGCCGGATTACCAAGGTAACAGAGCTGTGCTCTTATAATATGGGCTTGATAGCCGGATTACCAAGGTAACGAGTGTGCTCTTAATGGCGCTTGAAGGATTACCAGGTAAGTTGTGTTAATGGTGTCGGTGTCAAAACCGGCGGATCTCGGGTAGGGGGTCCCGAACTGTGCGTCTAGGCCGGATGGTAACAGGAGGCAGGAACACGATGTTTTACCCAGGTTCGGGCCCTCTTGATGGAGGGAAAACCCTACGTCCTGCTTGATTAATATTGATGATATGGGTAGTACAAGAGTAGATCTACCACGAGATCAAGGAGGCTAAACCCTAGAAGCTAGCCTATGGTATGATTGTTGTGTATGATGGTTGTCCTACGGACTAAAACCCTCCGGTTTATATAGACACCGGAGAGGGTTAGGGTTACACATAGAGTCGGTTACAATGGTAGGAGATCTTGAATATCCCATCGCCAAGCTTGCCTTCCACGCCAAGGAAAGTCCCATCCGGACACGGGACGAAGTCTTCAATCTTGTATCTTCATAGTCCAGGTCCGGCTGAAGGTATAGTCCGGCTACCCGAACACCCCCTAATCCAGGACTCCCTCAGTAGCCCCTGAACCAGGCTTCAATCGACGAGTCCGGCGGCAAATTGTCTTCGGCATTGCAAGGCGGGTTCCTCCTCCAAGTCTCATAGAAGATTGTAAACACCAAGAGTAGTGTCCGGCTCTGCAAAATAAGCTTCCACATATTGCCATAGAGAGAATAATATTAACACAAATCAAATCTGCTGACGTATTCCGCAGTGCGTCATCACACTACAGCCAAGTCCTTCACTCGAATCGTTTCACTTTTCCACCTCAGCGTGTTTTGCGAGGCGGTTTCCTTGGCACGTCTTGTCAAAGCAGAGATCGTGTGCCCCCCTTTTACGGGATTCTCATCAATACGGACGTGGGTAACCCAATCGTGCCCGTTAGCATGTTTTCTCGATTAAAGGCGAGTCCCAAACGGTTACGGGGAGGGCTCCTGGTATTCAACCTCTTATAAAGAGACCAGGGCCTTACTCCTTTTTCCAATCTCAAGCAAGTTCGCCCGTCGCCTCGAGTTCCAACACCCTAGGCTCCAGATTCCAGGCGCTTCGGACCTTCGACAATGTCCGGTTCCGACCTTCAAGGCCGATGGATGCCCTCCTCTGTCACGGAGGAGGACGTGCTAAAGTTGAGAGAGGCTAAGTTCTTGACCGCCGAAATTTCGCATAGGTTGCCTGCTCAAAGGCAGGCTTCCCAGTCCCCAGCCCGGTGAGAGCGTAGTGTTCATGTCTCACTTCCTTCGGGGGTTAGGCTTCCCGATGGATCCCTTTGTGAGGGGACTGCTGTTTTATTACGGGCTGGAATTCACCGACTTAGCTCCGGAGTCCATCCTCCATATCTCCTCGTTTATCGTTGTATGCGAAGCGTTCCTCCGTGTTACCCCTCACTTCGGATTATGGCTCAAGACTTTCAAAGTGGAGCCGAAGATGATCAAGGGACGGCACGCAGAGTGCGGAGGCGCTGTTATAAGCAAAAATGCTGATGCTCCATGGCCCGAGGGCTCTTTTCAAGAGGAGCTAGGCTTGTGGCAACGAGAGTGGTTTTATATCACCGCTCCCCGGAGCCAAGTGGGTGGCGCTTCCTGCCTTTCGCTCGGGTCCCCCACCACGGCTAGCGTCATGGGTTAACAGAGGGTTAGATTGGGGTTTGCCCAAAGACGTGCCCTTGTTACAGGGCCGCATTAAGGATCTCTTGGAAGGAGACCTCAGCCTGGTCAAGGTGACGCAGGTCATGCTGATTCGCCGAATATTGCCCGGCAAACGTCGCTCCCTTCGCCTGTGGGAGTTTAATCCAGAGGGACCGCGAGCTCTCCAGAATTTCATGGGCGCAACGCCCGCGGAGATGTATAAACTGTTCTTCGGATCACAAGAGATGTGTCCGGATTTAACCGAGGACGCAGGCCTAAGCTGCAATCGCCCGGATACTCAAGTAAGCAACCTTGTGCCCGGACCTTCTATCCGTATAATTGTCATAAACTTGCCCCTAAAAGAGCCGTCCTTTTAAACAGGAGTGGATAGCGAAGGCCGAAGCTGATCAGGTGTCCGGCTCCCCTTCCTGAAACCAGGCCGGATCCCGTGCTAGTCAGGATGCTGGAGATAATGCCTTTGAGGGGGAGGACAAGAAGCCCTTCCAATCATCGTCCTCTCGCTTTTGCTCGCGCGCGATAAAAACACCGAAACAGAGTAAGGACGGTCTCTGATGGGAAGCTATGGCCTCCTGGTGCGAAGAGGGCGCTCCGATATGGGACGGAACCGCAATTCCTCGGTCCTAAGGGGAAGGAAGCAGAGCCTTCTGACGACTCCGGAAACATGGCCTTCGGCTGTCGGGTGGCCGGGGGTGTGGTCGCGGGTGCGGCGCGGGTGGCCCTTTGGTTGGGCTGCGGTGTCCGCTTTGTGGGGGTTGGCGCCCGGCCGTGTTCGGGGGTTTCGGGCGCTTGCGATGTGGTGGGGGGGCCGTCTTATTGTTGTCTGTCTCCGGCGTGGTTGGGTGCGTTCGGGTTGGTTTGTCTTTAGGGGTCCTCCCGGGCCGTTGTGTCTTTTCTTGTGGTGTGCTGTCTGGCCTTCCGCCTGCTGGCTGTGTTCGGCGCCGCGCTCGTGGGGGAGCGGGGGAGAAAACCTCGGGCAGAGGGCCTGGCGCCGGGGGAGGTCCTGTTCGGACCGGCACATCCACCCTCGCGAGAGGGGACATGCCCCAGCGAGCCGGAAAGGAGATGAAAGCGATTGCGGGTGAGGTGATCCGCGCGGAAAGTCCTTGATTTATATACTGGAGAAGATTACCGAAACCTGTTACTGTACTTCGGACCTCAGCCCGCTTTCTCAGCAGAGCTCGTCTTCGGGGGATCTCCTTCCGAGATGATGGAGAGCGGGACGCCTCCCCCTGCCGTGCCGCCTAGCGAGGCGGGCGACCCTGAGGTGTCGTCGCGGAGGGTTTCTCCGAATCCGGCAGGGGCGGAAGATAGCTATGTGGCCCCCCGAGGTTCTCCGCGTCCGGCCTTCGAAAGAGGTCGTGGGACAAGTCCGGCACCGTCTGTGCTCGGCCGGAGGAGCTAAAGATTCTGCTGGGGCGAGCTTCTATCTCGGAGGAGCACCGTGCATTGATGGGCACGGTGATTGAAAGGATCTCATCCGCAGAGAGCGGATTGCATGAGGCCGTCAAAAGTTTACTGACGGGTTTTGAGGTACATTAGATAATGTACACTTTTGTCAGTTGCGCATGAATAAGATGCGCCCTGTGTAGATAGTCCCTTCTGCGTCGTTCTGTCTCTTCCGCCCCCTCTGTTCTGCGCCCGCCTTTCTGCGTCGCCTTCGCGCTGCTGTTTGCGGGCCTTCTTTTTTTTTTTTGGTCTTCTTTGGCGGGTGGTGGGGCGGTGCGCTGGTGGTTGGGGTGGTGCGGGGGGGCTGGTGTGGTGCGGGGTCTTGTGCGGGTGGGGAGGGGCGCGGGGGGGCGTTCCCGGGTGTGTGGGGGGTGTTGGCTGTCGCGCGGGGTGGGGGGCGCGGCGGGGGCTTTCGGGGGGGCCGGGTGGCGGGCGCGGGTGCTGGTGGGGGGCCCTGAGACTCTGCGCGTCGTCAAGAATGACGGCACGCGGAGGATCATAATCCCAGGTCTAAGATGTCGCCTTTGAATGTAGGCGGCAGGGTGTCCGGAATCGAGCCGAACTGATGATTCGAACTAAAGCGGCAACTGGACGTGGCAGATGCCGACATCGCGCTTGTCAACAAGCGGCTTGATGAGGCTCAAGGTATGTAATTCCTCGGGCGGCATCAGGTAAGAAGAGTTTTATGCCAGTGTCTTACGATGTGTGTGCTTGACGCAGATGGTGCGGCCGCCGTGGAGAGTCTTAGGGCAGAACTTGCCCGAGCTAAAGAACAAGCCAGAGAAAGTGATGCGGCTGCCAAGAAAGCCCTTGAAGAGCTGAGAGCCGAACAGGCTGCTCATTGCCGAAGCAAGGAAGATGGAGATGGCCGAAAAGTTAAAGAGCTTGCAGACCGTTGCAGACTTCTTGAGAAAGAAGACCAGGCGAAACAGACGGACTTAGAGAAGGCCGTTGCCAATGCCAAGGACGCGCTCTCTTGAGAGCTGCGAAGGAGGAGCTGCGTCAGGCCGAACAGATTGCGGCTGGAAAGCCCTTTATGCTGCGAAGGAAATTTTGCGATCCGAAGTTTGCTCCGTTGGACCGGATGTGGAGTGTGGAGGATACCTATCTGGACTTGGCAGCGAGTGCTGCTGATGCGACGAACACTTCGATCAGAAAGATCGCGAAGTGGAAAAGCTTTTCTGGTCGCAGTTTCACATCCAGAGCGTCCACTGGAGTGGATGAAAGCAGCCGAATGTCGGTGTCAATCAAGGCGGAGTAGCTGAATTCGGTTTGTCCGGCTATCAGCACTGTCAGATACTGTCCATGGGGTGGCCTGTTTGTCCGCGGAATATTTCGGAGCGTGAAGAGTTACTTTTTCCAGCTTTGGTTGCATGCAATTCCTATGTGAGCGGTGCTCCGCGTATTCAATGCGTAATATGAATAGAGGTCATGCATGCCATTAGAGGGGTGCAAGATGGCTCTTGCCCGGTTGTCATAACATTATGGCGTCAGAGATGCGAGAACCGGTTCGTGTCGCGCGCCGTGGATTCCTGTCCACCAACAGGCGAGTTAACGCTCCTCGAGACCACTTATTCTCTTCAGGAATGTTCTATCCCTGAAGGCCGCCACTCGGTGTGTAATACGAGTGTCGCAGGGCCGAAAGATGCCTTTCATTAGCCACTCATTGATGAGAGCTATTATATATAAAGTAATATTGATAAACTGTAGTGGCCTTTTTATACTTGTGCCTTCAAGTATTGGGAACACCTCCTGTGCCGCCGTTTTAAGATATATATATATACAAAATCTGAAAGATGGCAGTCGTTGGCTTCAGCCCCCACGCACATAGTGCGGGGGTGCTCGCAGAAGACGCATTTTCACAGTTAACCCAACGTCTTGGTCCTACAAAGGAGGTGATAGCGCAGCGGGCCAGGCAACCGGACTATAATGCTTTAACACTTTCACTTAGCCATAGGAGCTTAACAGTGGGACTATTTAGGTAGCCTCTTGGTGGCGACTGCGCTCGCCCGAGTTCGGGGCGCGTATGTGCCTGACTGGGAAGCGGCCCTTCGTTCAAGCGGAGGAATCCGATAGATTCCGATAGGTCATCGAGTGGCTGACCAGTCTCACGCTACATCATGACAGTCAGTTTTCAGCTTTCTCTACTGAGGTGCTCGCCCGGCCGAACCGGGGCACAATCGCAGTAGTTCTCCTGGTGCTACCTTAGCCGATAGAGCGGAACGTAAGGTAGCCGAACTCAGGAGCCGGGCAACCCAACATTTGACCAAAGACATGATTCGGAGCTGATGCATATAATGCCAAAACTCGCGACGCCGAACACTCCCTAAGGTGTTCGGTCTTTATGAGTGCGGGCGAAACAGCACTCTTTATTAGAAAAGCCCCTAGTGTCCAGGTACGTGCAAAAATTCTGACGTGGCCACATGCCAAGACGACAGCCTCCTCCTTTGGTTATATCAGAAAAAAACCAGGGGATGCGTATCAACAAGAGACAGTAAAAAAGGTTTACGTGGGGTCTTAATCTAAATAGAATCCTTTAGGACGGGTCCCTGCTGCACGTCTGCGCCTGTGTCTCCGTTGTGTCGTATCCTGGACAGGCGCCGCACGACGTTCATCTGTAAAAGAGAGGAACTGAGTTGAAAACAGGTCATGCCGAACAAAAGTTGAAAATAAACAAAGTATAAAGTAAATTATATAAAATTGAGCTTTATTGTCTCTTATTGTATATGCATGGAGCCCCTAGTGGGGGTATATGGGCACTAAGCCTGTATCAATGATGATTTTGTCTCGAACTCGTCCATCCGCGTTCGTGGTCTTTAATGACCTATTTCGAGGTTTTTTGGCCGGTGAGGCCATTTTATTGTGGGGCTGTCAAAGCGGCCGCACAGTCGTCCGCTTGGGGAGGCGGACTTTAGTGCTTCCCATTCAAAGAGATGATGCCTCGTGGACCGGGCATCTTAAGCGTGAGAGATGCATAATGCGGTATTGCGTTAAAGCGGGCGAAAGCTTCGCGTCCCAGTAGTGCTTGATAGCAACTTGAGAATGGGACAATATGGAAGGTCAGCTTTTCACGGCGGAAGTTATCGGCAGAGCCGAATATAACTTCGAGCCGGAGAAAACCCATACAATGGGTGTCCGGACCAGGTGTTACCCCTTGAAAGGAGGTTTTGCTGCGGCGGATTCTTGCTGGGTTTATCCCCATGTGATGGATTGTATCTTGATATATCAGGTTTAGTCCACTGCCGCCATCCATAAGGACGTTTGAAAACCGGAGTCCGCCAATTACTGGATTGAGTATCAAGGCAGTCCAGCCTGCATTCTTGATATTTCTAGAATAATCTAGCTGATCGAAGATGATTGGTTTTGACAACCAGTGGCGGGACCCTTTGGGGATAGGCCATGTGGTGCGTACCTTTGTGGGCGCCGCACGTTTTGTTATGTGAAGTAAGTTCACTGTTCTTACTTCTTGTGGGAAGTTCTTTTGTTTCCTGGTGCTCTACTTTTGGGGTTCGTCCTCGTCTTCGCTTGGTGTGTCGAGCCCCTTGTGTTCGGCATTGAGTCTGCCGGATTATTTGAAAACCCAACAGTCTCTGTGGGTATGGTTAGCAGGCTTCCGGGGAGTACTGTGTATCTGACATATCTTGTCTAGGATTTTATTTAGGTTGGATGGATCGTCCCTGTTATCCTGGGGGACGATTTTGCCTGATTTTATCGTGAGCCTTTGAATCCGGCATTGACTGCCGTGCTCTTCGGACTTTTTTCCTTGGTCCGGCGACGGTCCTTGTTGCGTCGCGGTTTTCCATTTCCATCCCTAGTTTCGGATGTACTTGGGTCGCTGGGGCTGCACCTTGCCAACCAGCTGTCCTCTCCTGCACAAAAACGGGTCATCAGGCTTGTTAGGGCGGCCATTGTTCTTGGCTTTTCTTGGCCGAGGTGTCTGGCGAGCCATTCGTCTCGGACGTTATGCCTGAAAGCTGCTAAGGCTTCGGCGTCCGGACAGTCGACTATCTGATTCTTTTTAGTGAGGAATCTATTACAGAACTGCCGAGCTGATTCTCCGGGTTGTTGAGTTATGTGACTAAGATTGTCTGCATCCGGAGGGCGGACATAGGTCCCTTGAAAGTTTGCTCGGAAAGCATCCTCGAGCTCTTCCCAGCTTCCAATTGTGTTTTTAGGAAGGCTTTTAAGCCAATGTCGGGCTGGCCCTTTAAGCTTAAGGGGTAAATATTTTATGGCGTGGAGGTCATCTCCTCTAGCCATGTGTATGTGGAGGATATAATCCTCGATCCAGACTCCAGGGTCTGTTGTTCCATCATATGCCTCTATGTTTACGGGTTTGAATCCCTCTAGAAATTCATAGTCCAGGACCTCATCGGTGAAACATAGGGGGTGTGCGGCGCCCCTGTATTTGGGTGTGCCGGATTCTGATGATGGCTTTATTGCATTGCTTACGAGAGCTTGCTTTCTTGGCCCATAAATGGACCTAACTAGGCCATGATGCGAATCCTTAAGTGGGTCGCATGCCGATTTAGGTGCGGCGCCGCTTGCCGCTTTATGGGGTCATCTATCCGACCGTGTGGCTTTCTCATTTTTTGAATGCGAGGGCTCTAGGGCCTCTTCGTCGAATTCAGGCAGTAGCTTTCTTCTCGGATAGCTTTGAGTGCGGCAACTATTGCCGTATTTATCTGCGGTATTGATTACTTTGCTCCATCTAATCCGGAGTGCATCTTCCGCTGTTTTTACCTTCCGCTTCTGCTTTTTTAGGCTGCGTGCAGTTACAACGAGCCTCTCGTGGAGATTCTTCTGCTCCATAGGTTTATCCGGCGTGAGATCTTCCGGAATGCCGTTTTCGCCGGAGGAGGGATGTTCGGTTTTTCTATCCGTGTTGCCCTGTTCAGACGGTTGCTCTAAGGCCTGCTCGTCGTCTACCGGCTCGTCCTGCTCTATGGCTGGGTTTTTACCGAGGCGGGGTTTGGGTCGGCGTTTATGCCGACGCTTTGATTGCTTTTCGGGGGGTCGATCTCCCGTTCCATCCCCTTTTTCCTCATTGTCGCTTCCTTTAGGGGTATCCACCATGTACACATCGTGAGATGAGGTGGCTGTCCAATGCCCTATGGGCGTTGGTTCGTCTGTATCTCCTGCATCGTCATCCATGTTGTCAATGTCTCCGGAGTCGAAGTTGAGCACGTCATTTAAATTGTCGACAGTGGCTACCAAGTGGGTGGTGGGTGGGCTTTCAATTTCTTCATCGTCCGTATCCCATCCTCGCTGACCGCAGTTCGGCCAGGGCTCTCCTGATAAAGAGAGAGACTTGAGAGAATTCAGGATATCGCCAAAAGGCGAGCGCTGAAAGATGTCTGCGGCGGTGAACTCCATTATCGGCGCCCAATCGAATTCGATTGGTAGGGGCGCGGGGGGTTCGGAGTCCGGGAAGGAGTCCGGATCCTCGGAGTCACGGGTCGTGCAGAGTGCGGGGCTAGCGTTCAGCTCGATCGCTTTCGGGATCGCAGCCCCGAGGTGATGTCCAACCGCTCACCCTCGATTAGCGCAATAGGCTCCGAGTTAGGGGTCGGAACCGATGCGTGTGCGGCCTCCAGGACACTGTCCGGAGGCAGAGCTAGATCATGCCCCTCGAGATAGTGCGGCGCGCTTGGCCGTGGCTCGAACCCGTCGAAGATCAAGTCTCCGCGGATGTCAGCCGTGTAGTTTAAGCTTCCAAACCTGACTTGATGGCCAGGGGCATAGCTTTCGATCTGCTCCAGGTGGCCGAGTGAATTGGCCCGCAGAGCGAAGCCGCCGAAGACGAAGATCTGTCCGGGGAGAAAAGTCTCACCCTGGACCGCATCGTTGTTGATGATCAAAGGAGCCATCGGGCCTAAAGGCGACGACACAGAGGAACTCTCAATAAAAGCACCAATGTCGGTGTCAAAACTGGCGGATCTCGGGTAGGGGGTCCCGAACTGTGCGTCTAGGCCGGATGGTAACAGGAGGCAGGGAACACGATGTTTTACCCAGGTTCGGGCCCTCTTGATGGAGGTAAAACCCTACGTCCTGCTTGATTAATATTGATGATATGGGTAGTACAAGAGTAGATCTACCACGAGATCAAGGAGGCTAAACCCTAGAAGCTAGCCTATGGTATGATTGTTGTGTATGGAGTTGATTGCCTACGGACTACAACCCTCCAGTTTATATAGACACCGGATAGGGTTAGGGTTACATAGAGTCGGTTATAATGGTAGGAGATCTTGAATATCCGCATCGCCAAGCTTGCCTTCCACGCCAAGGAAAGTCCCATCCGGACACGGGACGAAGTCTTCAATCTTGTATCTTCATAATCCAGGAGTCTGGCTGAAGGTATAGTCCGGCTACCCGAACACCCCCTAATCTAGGACTCCCTCAATGGTCTTGATAGCCGGATTACCAAGGTAAGGCTTGATAGCCAAATTACCAAGGTAACAGAGACTCATGTAAGGGAAAGATAGAAGCACCGCTTTAGCAAGGATGTTGGTTTATTATATCAATCATAATATATACATTGTTTAAATATCTACATACGGAGAGCCTATGGCTCACGTGTAATATGGCCTAAGCTGAGCAATATTCCAGGGCCGGCAGGTCTCCTCCTCCGACGTGCGTGAGTCCTTGTGGTCTCGAACATCGATAAGGTAATATGACCCATTGTTTAGATTCTTGCTGACCACAAAGGGTCCTTCCCAAGGTGGGGATAACTTGTGCATATCAGTCTGATCCTGGATGAGCCGGAGCACCAGATCACCTTCTTGAAAAGTTCTGGTTTTAACCCGGCGGCTGTGGTAGCAGCAGGTCTTGCTGGTAAATCACCGAATGAGCCGTTGTAATGTCACGCTGTTCATCCAACAGGTCAAGTGCTTCCTGACATGCTTTTTGATTGTCAGCTTCAACATAAGCCTCCACATGGGGCGAGTCATGACGGATGTCACTAGGGAGAACTGCCTCTGCTCCATAAACCATGAAAAAGGGCGTATAACCCGTAGACTTGTTGGGGTGGTATTAATGCTCCATAACACGGAAGGTAACTCCTCGACCCAACAACCCGGCGTCCTCTGCAAAGGAACCATAAGTCGGGGTTTGATACCTCTTAAGATCTCTTGATTGGCTCTCTCAGCTTGACCATTAGACTGGGGGTGAGCCACTGACGATATATCAAGCCGGATATGCTCACATTGACAAAAATCTTCCATAGCTCCCTTTGAAAGATTAGTACCATTGTCAGTTATAATGCTATGTGGAAAGCCAAAGCGGAAGATCACCTTCTTCATGAATTGAACCGCCGTCACTGCATCACATTTGCTCACTGGCTCGGCCTCTACCCATTTAATAAACTTGTCAACTGCCACCAAGAGGTGGATCTTCTTATCCTTGGATCTTTTAAAGGGCCCCACCATATCAAGCCCCCAGACTGCAAATGCCCAAGTAATTGGAATCATCCTTAACTCCTGAGCTGGAACATGAGCTCGACGTGCAAATTTCTGACAACCATAACACCTTCTGACCAAGTCCACAGCATCAGCATGAGCCGTCAGCCAATAAAAACCATGACGAAAAGCTTTGGCTACCAGAGATTTCGAACCGGCATGATGACCACAGTCCCCTTCATGGATCTCATGGAGGATCTCACAGCCTTCTTCCAGAGACACACAACACTGAAACGCCCCTGTAACACTGCAATGATGCAACTCTCCGTTGACAATAGTCATTGACTTGGACCGCCGGATTAACCTCATCCTCAGGTAACTCGCCCCGGGTCATATACGCCAAATAGGGAACCGTCCAATCTAGGATAACATGAAGAGCCACCACCAATTGAGCCTCCGGGTCAGGAATAGCCAAATCCTCCTCTGTGGGTAACTTGACCGACGGGTTATGAAGGAAATCAAGAAAAATGTTGGGCGGCACCGGTTTACGTTGAGAACCCAGTAGGCTTAAAGCGTCTGCCGCTTCATTCTTCCTCCGGTCCACATGCTCAACCTGGTAACCCTTGAAATGGCTAGCGATAATATCCACCTCCCGTCGATAAGCTACCATGAGTGGATCCTTAGAGTCCCAACTACCTGATACTTGTTGAGCTACCAAATCTAAGTCCCCAAAGCACCTAACCCGGCTCAAGTTCATCTCCTTAGCCACTCGAAGACCGTGGAGTAAAGCCTCATATTCAGCTACATTGTTAGTGCAAGGAAACATTAAGCGGAGGACATAACAAAATTTATCACCTCGAGGGGAAGCTAGCACAACTCCAGCCCCCGAGCCCTCCAATTGCCTGGACCCATCAAAGTGAAGAGTCCAATATGTTTTATCCGGCTTTTCCTCTGGTGTCTGCAATTCTATCCAACCATTGATGAAATCCACAAGTGCCTGGGACTTGATTGTCGTTCGAGGCATATACTTTAATCCGTGAGGTCCAAGCTCAATGGCCCACTTGGCAACCCGGCCAGTTGCCTCCCTATTTTGAATTATATCACCCAAAGGAGCAGAGCTAACCACAGTGATGGGGTGACCTTGAAAATACTGTTTAAGCTTCCGACTTGCCATAAAAACTCCATACACCAGCTTCTGCCAATGTGGGTATCTCTGCTTGGACTCAATGAGTACCTCACTGATATAATAAACCGGCCGTTAAACCGGATATTCTTTGCCTGCCTCCTTCTTCTCTACCACAATAGCCACACTGACAGCTCGGGAATTAGCAACCACATATAACAGCAATGGCTCTTTATTAATGGGAGCACCAAGGTCAGGAGGCTCGGCTAACTGTTTCTTCAAGTCCTCAAACGCCGCATCAGCCGCATCACTCCAGACAAAATTATCTGTCTTTTTCATCATCTGATACAGAGGGATAGCTTTCTCCCCCAATCGGCTGATAAATCGGCTCAATGCTGCAATACGACCCACCAGACGTTGAACATCATTGATGCACACCAGTTTAGCTATAGAAGTAATTGCCTTGATTTTTTCTGGGTTAGCCTCAATACCCATGTTAGACACCAGAAAACCCAAGAGCTTGCCTGCCGGTATACCAAAAACACACTTAGACGGATTAAGCATCATCTTATAGACCCGGAGATTATCAAAAGTTTCCTTTAAGTCATCTATTAATGTCTCCTCCTTTCTGGACTTCACCACAATATGATCCACGTAAGCATGAACATTGCGCCCAATCTGATTATGAAGACAATTCTATACACAGCGCTGATAAGTCGCATGGGCACTCTTGAGCCCAAAAGGCATAGATACATACCAGAAGGCTCCAAAGGGAGTTATAAAAGTTGTCTTCTCCTGGTCCTTAACTGCCATTTTGATCTGATGATAACTAGAATAAGCATCCAGAAAGCTCAAACGCTCACAACCCGCCATAGCATCAATGATTTGATCAATACGAGGGAGAGCAAAGGGATCAGCTGGACAAGCCTTGTTCAAATATGTGTAGTCCACACACATACGCCAAGTGTCGTTCTTCTTAAGTACTAGCACTGGGTTAGCTAACCACACAGGGTGAAAAACCTCCACAATAAACCCTATTGCCAAGAGCCGGGCTACCTCCTCACCAATAGCCTTACGCCTTTCTTCATTAAAGCGGCGAAGAAACTGCCTGACCGGTTTAAACTCAGGATCAATATTAAGAGTGTGCTCAGCGAATTCCCTCGGTACACCTGGCATGTCAGAAGGTTTCCATGCAAAGATGTCCCGGTTCTCACGGATGAACTCGATGAGCACGCTTTCCTATTTCGGATCCAGATTAGCACTGATGCTAAACTACTTGGATGAATTGCCAGGAACAAAATCAACTAACTTGGTTTCCTCGGCCGATTTAAACTTCAATGCCGGATCATGCTCTGTAGTTGGCTTTTTCAAAGAAGTCATATCCGCCGGATCAACATTGTCCTTATAAAATTTCAACTCCTCTGTTGCGCAAACCGACTCAGCATAAGCCGCATCACCTTCCTCACATTCCAAGGCTATCTTTCGGCTCCCGTGTACCATGATGGTCCCCTTATGACCTGGCATCTTGGGCTGCAGATAAACATAGCAGGGTCTTGCCATGAACTTAGCATAAGCCGGCCGTCCAAATAGAGTGTGATAAGGGCTTTTGATTTTCACCACCTCAAAGGTCAATGTCTCTGATTGACAGTCATACTCATCTCCAAATGCAACTTCCAGAGCTATCTTACCAACTGGATATGCTGACTTACCAGGCACCACACCATGGAAAACAGTGTTTTTCTATTTAAGATTTTTATCCATCAACCCCATACGGCGGAAGGTTTCATAATAGAGGATATTGATGTCGCTCCCTCCATCCATGAGCACCTTGGTGAACTTATACCCACCAACCTGAGGTGCAACCACCAGCGCCAGATGACCCGAATTATCAACCCGGGGCGAATGATCCTCTCGACTCCACACAATGGGCTGCTCAGACCAGCGCAAGTAATGGGGTACTGCTGGTTCAACGGAGTTTACTGCCCTTTTATGAAGCTTCTGATCCCGCTTACACAAGCTTGTAGTGAAGACGTGGTATTGCCCGCTATTCAGTTGTTTCGGGTTACTCTGATATCCAGACTGCTACTGCTGATTCCCCTAACCGGACTGTTGATGATAGCCCCCCTGATTGCCCTGACTGCCTTGATGACCTTGATGACCTCGATGACCTTGAAATCTAGAGCCTGAACCGCCTCCACCGTAACCCGGCACCTGTGAACCGGATCCTGGACCACCTCCCGGTCCATGGTTACCTTGAAAAAGATTTGAATTCTTGAACTCCTTCATGATATAACAATCCTTCTAGAGATGAGTAGACGGTCTCTGACGTGTACCATGCTTCGGACAGGGCTGATTCAATAGATGCTCAAGATTCATGCCTGATCCTCCAGTTTGCGGGGGCGGTCTACCCTTACGGCCCTGGCCATCATTCTGTGAATTGGTATTTGCCACAAAGTCCAGGTTGTTATCAGCCTTGCGCTTACCATTACCTCCTTGATTCGCCGCTAGGTTATGTTGCTGCCCTTTGGTGCCGCTGCTCTTCTTTCCCTTTACCGGTTTGTCATCATCAGATTCGGGGTCCTTGGTACTGTCAGAGTCAGCGTACTTAACCAGAGCTGCCATAAGTGTCCCCATGTCATTGCAATGACGTTTGAGCCGCCCTAATTTATGCTTGAGGGGCGTAAAACGGCAATTTTTCTCCAACGTCAGGACTGCTGAATCGGCATTGATCTGGTCTGAAGAATGCAATATCATTGAAACCCGGCGCACCCAATGGGTAGTTGATTCACCTTCTTCCTGCACACAGGAGGCCAAATCCACAATCGACATGGACTGCTTGCACGTGTCCTTGAAATTCTGGATAAACCGGGCTTTTAACTCGGCCCATGACCCAATGGAGTTAGCTGGTAGTCCCTTCAACCATGTACGAGCCGTTCCTTCTAACATCATGGTAAAATACTTAGCACATGCAGCCTCGTCAACATCCAACAACTCCATTGCCATCTCATAACTCTTGACCCACGCCTCTAGAGGTAAATCGGCCGTATAATTGGGTACCTTATGGGGGCCCTTAAAATCCTTGAGCAACCGTACGTTCCGCAAAGTCGGGGCCAAACACAGCACACCCAGAGATCTGAAAGTTACTCCTGTTTCAATCGGAGTCGTTGGATGAAACGGAGAAGGTTGAAAGTCCGCGTACTGCGCTGCTAACTCGACCTCTCGATGTGCTCCACCTTGGAACCCCATGTTCTGAACATCGGCATCACCGCCCGCCGGGTTATGACCACGAGGCGGATTACGATTCCGTGCACTGCTTGAAACGGCTAGTTCATCGATATGTCTGCTGTAACTCCGGCTTGGGTGAGGGGTGGAATGAATCCTCTCACAGCTGAACGAATAAGCCTGTTGCTGAGCCAATGCTGTTTGAAGGAGCTCTCTAACCCGTCGTGTCTCAACTGCTACTGGGACTCTCCTTGAACTGGGAGAGCCGCCAATCGTGAAGCGACAGCGACCATGTTGTCCAAGGGGTTAGAATAATGTCACGGCGGTGCTGGCACATGCTACAGTGTTATCACACACTGCGGCTGGTTGTTATCCTGTCGAGGTGGGTTTGTCATGCGCGGTTGAACCGGTGGCCCTGTCCCTGGTACTTCAGTCCGGTTTATTACTGGCTGGTTACTGGTCCCTGCTCAGGGCGTGTTGAAGAGGTTTCTCGCTTCATAAACCAAAGGTAGACGGGAATGATGCCTTCTCCTCATGATATCATTTGACGTGTTCTGATCTAGCATAAGCCGATAAGATTCCGCCTGAACCCGTTGTTCCTGAGCATCCAAAGCGGACCGCTCCTCAGCCATCCTGGTGTTTTCCGCATTTAGCTCTTCCTTGGCCTGCGCTATCTCATCATGCAATTTTGCAATCGCCGCATTATGCCGATCCTGATCAGCCGGGTTAACCACCGTAGTCACCAACATGGTTAATTTGTCCACCAAGTCCGTCAAAACTTGGGCCGGTGGGCGCACAGGGCCTCCTGCCCCGGCAGCCGTTGCCGCCGCTGATCCGGGAATCAATTCTGCTGCCATTGATGACTGTAGCACGGGCTGCGTACCGGCCATGAAAATTGCAACCCGGTTCGGCGGTTCAAGGGGGTCCGGAATACTATCGCCATCGAAACAGCCCCCAAACCGGCCATCTTGTAACTGGTACATTGACTCGGTCTCTCCGGTGGATGATTTGTCATCTGAATAGATAACCGTCTCACTGTTAGACACTGGTTCAGACTCTGCACTGTTGATGAATCCCAGAAAAGCACGCTTCATGGCGGGCTATACTCGAGCGGGTCTCGCACGCTGAGCCGTCTCGATGATGCCGGTGTAGATGTCCGGCTCAGGGCCCGATTCGCCCATCTTGCCAATGAAGACGTGAATTCCTCCGAAGGGGACCTGGTACCCGTACTCAATAGAGCCGGCCTCGGGGCCCCAGCCAGCATCGTCGATGTAGAGCTTGTCGCGACGACTCTTAGTCATCCGGCCCACAGCGTATCCCTTGAGCCCTTCGAAACTGCCCTTTAAGAACTCGAAACCATTGTGGGATAGCCCCACGGTGGGCGCCAACTATCGTGGTTTTGTCACGGAAGATGTCCTAGTGTGAGGACTTAGTCGTGGAGCCATCGCAACGTAGTTAGCTTAAAGGGGTTAAAGCGGGACGAAGGACGCAAGGAGTTTATACTGGTTTGGCCCCTTGCGGTGAAGGTAAAGCCTAATCCATTTGTAATGGAATTGCGAGGGTTTCGATGACCAGGGAGCGAATCCTCTTTGCCTGGCTCTCAATCTTTTGTTTCCTGTCCCTAAACCGCCGTCGGGTCGTCCCTTTATATACACCGGTTGACACCCGGCGGTTTACAGAATCCCGGCCGGCTCATAAACGTGTCTGGCTCGGTTTCTACCCTTTCTTATCTTACAATACAAGTTATACATCTTATGGCAGTTTACATCTACGGTCCCTAATCCGTCTTCGGGCCTTGGGCCTTCTTGTTAAACCTCCTTCGTAAAGTGCCTTGCCTTCGTGGGCTTTAATAGGAATAGCTTACCATAAGTATAATTCGGCCCCTCCTGGGCGATTTATACTTAATAGTTATATCCCCAACAGTATAAGAAGTTTCCTTGGTCATGCTGGTTTCTATTGGAGGTTTATTAAAGACTTCTCTAAAATTTCTAGGCCTCTCACTAATCTCTTGCAAAAAGATGTTCCTTTTGTTTTTGATGATGATTGTGTAGAAGCATTTGAAATACTTAAGAAAGCCTTGATTTCTGCACATTTTGTTCAACCACCTGATTGAAATTATGTGTGATGCTAGTGATTATGGTGTTGGTGCTGTTCTAGGGCAAAGAGTTGATAAGAAATTAAATGTTATGCATTATGCTAGTAAGACTCTAGACAGTGCCCAGAGAAATTATGCTACTACTGAAAAAGAATTTTTAGCAGTTGTATTCGCTTGTGATAAGTTCAGATCTTATATTGTTGAATCCAAAGTAACTATTCACACTAATCATGTTGCTATTAAATATCTTATGGAAAAGAAAGATGCTAAACCTAGACTTATAAATGGGTTCTCTTGTTAGAAGAATTTGATTTGCATATTATTGATAGAAAGGGAGCTGAGAACCCTGTTGCAGACAACTTGTCTAGGTTAGAAAATGTTCTTGATGACCCACTGCCTATTGATGATAGCTTTCCTGGTGAGCAATTAGTTGTCATAAATCCTTCTCGTAATACTCCATGGTATGCTGATTATGCTAATTACATTGTTGTTAAATTTATACCACCTATTTTCACATACCAACAAAAGAAAAAGTTTTTCTATGATTTAAGACATTACTTTTGGGATGACCCACACCTTTATAAAGGAGTAGATGGTGTTATTAGACGTTGTGTACCTGAGTATGAACAGGAACAGATCCTATGCAAGTGTCACTCCAAGGCTTACGGAGGACACCATGCTGGAGATAGAACTGCACACAAGGTCTTACAATCTGGTTTTTATTGGCATACTCTCTTCAAGGATGCTCGCAAGTTTGTCTTGTGAAGAATGACAGAGAATTGACAATATTAGTAGACGTCAGGAAATGCCTATGAATTATTCACTTGTTATTGAACCATTTGATGTTTGGGGCTTTGATTATATGGGACCTTTTCCTTCCTCTAATGGGTATACACATATTTTAGTTGATGTTGATTACGTTACTAAGTGGGTAGAAGCTATTCCAACTAGTAGTGTCCGGCTCTGCAAAATAAGTTTCCACGTATTGCCACAGAGAGAATAATATTAACACAAATCTAATATGCCGATGTATTCCGCAGCGTGACATCACACTACGGCCAAGCCTTTATTCAAATCATTTTCACTTTTCCACCTCAGCGTGTCTTGCGAGGCGGTTTCCTTGGCACGTCTTGTCAAAGTAGAGATCGTGTCCCCCATTTACGGGATTCTCATCAATACGGACGTGGGTAACCCAACCGCGCCATTTATCACGACGCTTGGGAGGCAAGCGAGTTTTACTAGGCTGGTGGGGATGCATAGTCGCATCCGCCCATATAAGGGGATAAGGATCCACCTTTTTACCTACGCCTTCTTCCTCCTTTGCCTATCCATCTTCTGCGCACTCGAGCTCCAGCGCCCAAGCCCGCACTTCCTACCTCAACCTTCTCCAACAATGTCCGGAGCGGGAGGCAAGTGGATGGTCTCCTCCGTCACGGAGGGCCATGTCAAAAAGCTAAGGAAGGCCGGATACCTGTCCAAAGACATCGTGCACCGGCTTCCTGAGGAGGGGCAGCTTCTCCCCACCCCAAGGCCCCATGAGAGGGTAGTATTTCTTCCCCGCTTCCTCCGCGGACTGGGTTTTCCTCTCCACCCATTTGTCCGCGGGCTCATGTTCTACTATGGCCTAGATTTCCACGATCTGGCCCCGAATTTCATCCTCAATATCTCGGCGTTTATCGTCGTGTGCGAGGCTTTCCTCTGCATCCGCCCCCATTTCGGCCTTTGGCTTAAGACCATCAACGTCAAGCCAAAGGTGGTGCGCGGCAACCAGGCGGAGTGCGGAGGTGCCATGGCGGGCAAAATAGCCAACGTCCTATGGCTGGAGGGCTCCTTTGTGGAGACCTTGAAGGGGTGGCAGTCGGGGTGGTTTTATATCACCGAGCCACGCAATCCGAAGTGGATCGCAGCCCCTGAATTCTGATCCAGACCCCCTACGCGGCTCACATCCTGGAAGGAGACGGGCTTGTCGTGGGGCGACGAAGAAGAGGTGACCAGACTGCAAAAATGCATCCAGTCCCTGGTGGACAAGCAACTCAAGCTTGTCAACGTAGTCCAGGTCATGCTCGTCCGCCGGATCCTTCTGTGTCAAGAAAGGGACTTCAATTTGTGGGAGTTCAACCCGGCGCAGCATCGAACTCTGAGCAGGCTCTTCGACACGACGTACGAAGATGTCTGAAGGGGGCTAACCAAAGGCGCCGAGGCTCCCACATCCGCCTCCGAAGACCGCGGATTCAGCTCGCAGCGTCCTGCTGGCGAGGTAAAATATTTTCATCTTTTACCGGATGTTAAGTTTTCTTCATAGTTTGACTCTATGCGGGATCTAAACTCCCTCACCTTTGACAGGATTGGCAGGTGAAGTCAGGACTGATTAACTGTCCGGCTCCCTTGCCCGAAGACCCAGCCCCTGCTCTCCTAGTGAAGCTGCTGGTTCCGGCACCTTACGTGGTGCCGGAGAAGAAGGCCATGGGGACTCGAAAGAGTTCCCGGCATATGGTGGTGTCGGACTCGTCGTCCGATGAGTCCGAGACGCACTCCTCCCGTGAAGACGAGGAGGAGGAAGAAGAGACCTCTCCCCCTCCAGCGGGGGGAGGAAAGAAGAGGAAGGCCGCCCAGTAGGGGAGGCTGAAGGGTCCAAGAAGAGGAAAACCCCTCCGCCGGACTACGCCCCCGACGCCGACGAGGACGAAGAGGAGTGGCCGGACAGGGCCAAGCGTCCGGCGAAATCATAAGTGTTTGGATACCAGAGTAACTCATGATATTCCTTTTGTTGCGCAGCTTTCCCTAATGTCGAATATAATCATGCAGCCCGCCCAAGGACGGGCTCGACGAGTCGTTAAGCGGCTCCCTGGATTCATCGGACGTGAATTCAGTTCCGCCCGCTGCCTTCCCCTGTGCTGTGGATGACGCCGAAGTGGCGTCGCGACAAGCTCCGGGGCAAGAGGAGGTGGTCCAGGAGGAAACGCGAGGCGACCTCCCGGACTCTAGGAGTAAAGGGGACCAGACCCCCCAGGGCTCCAAGTCCGGCTTTAAGCCGGACACCGCGCCGGAATCAACAACGGTTCCGGACCGCGGCAGGCGAACTCCTGCCAAGAGGAGCAAGCCTATTGAGCCGGCGTCCTCCGTCCAACCGGAGGCGCCGGACAATCTGCTGGAGGTGCTTAAGGGCGCCTCCATCGACGAGGAGCACCGTACCATCATGAGTACGGTGGTCCAGAAGGTTCGGTCCGCCAAAAGCGGACTGACTGAAGCTTGTGCTAGCCTTCTAACAGGCTTCGAGGTAAGTAAAAAATATGTAAAAATATTACCGCATAGACAGTAGCCCCTGATGCTCTGTTTGGCGTTCGGAAAGAAAAGCTGAATAGAGGATCTATTAAATATCGCAGGAGTTTAACTAAAAAGGAGTCAATATACGTATGCAGGCTTCGCTGCTGGCCACCGCCGCACTGACTGCGGAGATGGGTGCCCTGAAGCAGGGCCTCGAGCGGACCGAGCAAGAGCTCGGCCTTGCCAAACGGCAGCTCGAGGAGAAAGAAGGTAAGAGATACCTTAAAGAAAAAAATGCCTATAAGAAGACACAATTGCAAAAAATGACAGGAGTACACTGCTTATTGTAGGGGCCACAACTGAGGTGGCGACCCTCAAGCAGGCGCTGTCTGAGGCCGAGAAGAAAGCGGCCACGGAGCGCACCGAGCGGGAGAAATTTGAGGCGCAGGTCGGCGAGGTGCAGCAAGAGCTTCAGGCTCTCATGAAAAAACATGAGAGTTTGGAGCTCGACTCGAAGACGTGAGCGTCCGAGCTTGCTGCGGCCCTTAAAACTGCCGAATCTGCCAAGGACGAAGCCTAGAAGGCCCTCCAGGAATTGGATGCGGTGAAAAACATAGCGGCGGGTAAGGCATTCTCTATGCAAAGCAGACATATAAAAGTAAACTACTTGTTACTTACCCGAATCCGGAGCTCTCCAGGGGCATTCGCAGATCTTCCCCGCAGCGTATCCGATGCCGCCGCATTCTAGCGAGCCGAGGAAGGCGGCTCGACGGAGAAGGTGTTCTGGTCTCAGTACGCTAAGGCCGGACACCCTGTGCCCTTGAGCGACCAGCTGAAGCAGCTGGTCGAGCTCCACAAGGCGGCCGAACAAGCCCTGAAGGGCTTCATAGTTCAGCTGTGGCCTGGAGAGGCCCTGCCTGGGAGCTACTTCGGACTGGTGCGGCGGCTGGTGGAGGCTTGTCCAAGGCTCGAGGTCATCAAGCGCTCCGTCTGCATCGAAGGTGCCCGTAGGGCCCTTGCCCGTGCAAAGCTGCACTGGGGTAAGCTGGACGGTGAGAAGCTTGTGAGGGACGGGCCGCCGCCAGGGAAGGAGCATCGCAAGCCTGAGAACTATTACAAGGATGTTCTGGCTGGTGCCCGCCTTATGGCAGATGAATGTACCAAGGATGTAATTTTTGAATGAACTCGCTCGTGTTATCCTGTGCGCTGAAAACTTGTTCATATGCGCTAAGCAATGCTTCTTGAATTTAAAATATTACTTTTTGTGCGGCCGTTTATCAAAAAATTGAGAGATGGCCAGTCGTCGGCTTCTGCCCCCATGCCGCTAGTGCTGGGGTGTTCGGGATAAACTTGAGCGCTCTTTTTCCCATGATTGGGTCCGTCGAGGGAGGCGCTCAGCACAACAAACAAGGCAATCGGACTATAATGCTTGAACACTCTCACTTAGCCATAGAACTCTATAATTTTAAATTTCGGCGAAGCCCCTAGTATTCGGAACACCGAGTTCGGGGCGTTATCCACGCATTGGCCGGACAAAGCCGGTTCCTCGCTCGAAGCGGCATAAGTCTTTAAGGACTCGAAAAACCTCTCGAACAGCGACCGGTCTCTCGCCTCATCATGACAGTCAGTTTTAGCTTTCTCTACTGAGGTGCTCAGCCCAGCTCAACTGGGGCACAATCGCATAGTTCTCCTAGTGCTACCTTAGCCGATATAGCGGAACGTAAGGCACCAAAACATAGGAGCCGGGCAAACCCAACTATTGACCCAAATCATGATTCGGAGCCGATGGATATAGTGCTATAAGTTCGGGGTGCTGCACTTGTGAAAGTGTACGGACTTCTCATGCCATATTGATGGGTACTGAAGCCCCTGGCGTATTTTTGTCGTACCACAGTGTATGGATGCAACATGTTATTAATAAACATATATATAAAAAAGAGGATAATGCAAAAAATAGACAAAAAGCTATGCATTGTTTATAGAAAGGCTGCTATGAAAGCGGAACGATACAAATAGTGCGATAAGCAAAAGAAATTGGACTATTTAACATGTCCTGGCCAGGGGCAGGCTGCGGAATTGTATTAAAAAACAGGTATACTGCTCGCAATAGAGACCACCTGGGAGTTCCATAATGCGGCGTGGCTTGTCTTCTTTCCTGGATCTTGCATCGTTTGTGCGGCAGTTGAATTGCCGAACGGGTCATCCGAAGTATGGAGTCCTGAGAGTAAGAGAAAAAAGAAAAAAAAGGAATCCGGCAGCCCCTGGTGCGGTTTAAGCCGTATTTCGGGCGTGCCGTGATAGTGCCCCTTCCCCTATGCCCATGGTATTTCAAGAGCGTAGTTATGTACGCGAAGCACTGGTTTTGCTATATCGCGAGGGCTAGGGTTGGGGCCGCATTGCTACGCTAGCTCAGAACGTGCCAGGCGATCTTGTTGTAGGGTACTCCGGGCGCGCTTGACAGTGTCCGGCTTTTTGAAGACCGAACTGGAGAACTGACTAGAGAGGTTGCTTTGTACTTCTGCTGCGAGCGCTGCCATGTGCTCCTCCGTTCGGAGGGAGCGTTCAGTGTTCCCATTGACCGTGATTACTCCTCTAGGGCCTGGCATCTTGAGCTTGAGGTATGCATAGTGCGGTACCGCGTTGAATTTTGCGAATGCGGTTCGCCCGAGCAGTGCGTGATAGCCACTACGGAACGGGACTATGTCGAAGATTAACTCCTCGCTTCGGAAGTTATCCAGAGATCCGAAGACCACTTCCAGTGTGACTGGGCCTGTACAGTTGGCTTCTACACCTGGTATGACGCCTTTAAAGGTCGTTTTGGTGGGCTTGATCCTCGAGGGATCTATGCCCATTTTTCGCACTGTATCCTGGTAAAGCAGGTTCAGGCTGCTGCCGCCGTCCATGAGGACTCTTGTGAGATGAAATCCATCAATGATTGGGTCTAGAACCAATGCGGCGAAGCCGCCATGACGGATGCTAGTGGGGTGGTCCCTTCGATCAAAGGTGATCGGGCAGGAGGACCATGGGTTGAACTTTGGGGCGACTGGCTCCATCGCATATACGTCCCGTAACGCACGCTTCCGCTCCCTCTTAGGGATGTGGGTTGCGTATATCATGTTCACCGTCCGCACTTGCAGGGGAAATCCCTTCTGTCCACTGTTGTTCGGCGGCCTGGGCTCCTCCTCGTTGTCGCTATGCAGCCCCTTGTCTTTGTTTTTGGCTCTTAACTTGCCTGCCTGCTTGAACACCCAACAATCCCTATTGGTGTGATTGGCTGGCTTTTCGGGGGTGCCATGTATCTGGCACAAGCGGTCGAGTATTCGGTCCAAACTGGACGGGCCCTGAGTATTTCTTTTGAATGGCTTTTTCCGTTGACCGGATTTGTAGCCTTGGAATCCAGCATTAACTGCCGCATCCTCGTTGCTGTCGCTGTTAACGTGGCGCTTTTATTTGTTCCGACGCGACCTCTCGCTTTTGTCCTTGGTATTCGAATTACCAGGGTTTTTGGTTAAATTGTTGCTGTGAGCTAGCCAGCTGTCTTCTCCCGCGCAAAAGCGGGTCATGAGTGTCGTGAGGGCTGCCATAGATTTCGGCTTTTCCTGTCCCAGGTGCCGGGAAAGCCACTCGTCACGGATATTATGCTTGAAGGCCGCTAAGGCCTCTGCGTCCGGACAGTCGACTATATGGTTTTTCTTTGTTAGGAACCGTGTCCAGAATTGCCTGGCCGATTCCTCTGGCTGCTGAATTATGTGGCTTAGGTCATCGGCGTCCGGTGGTCGCACATAAGTGCCCTGAAAGTTATCAAGGAATGCGGCTTCCAGGTCCTCCCAAGAACCGATTGAGTCTGCTGGCAAGCTGTTAAGCCAATGCCGGGCCGGTCCCTTAAGTTTGAGTGGGAGGTATTTGATGGCGTGTAGATCATCACCGCGGGCCATGTGGATATGAAGGAGATAATCCTCGATCCATAACGCAGGATCTGTTGTGCCATCGTACGATTCGATGTTTACGGGTTTGAAGCCCTCAGGGATTTTATGATCCATTACTTCATCTGTGAAGCATAGTGGGTGTGCGGCGCCTCTGTATTGGGCTATATCACGAGGCAGCTCGAAGGAGCTTTGTCTGTTGAGTTCGGCCCGGCCGGATTTATTGCATCCGGGGTGACGATCACCGTCACGTGCCGTGGGGAGCCTGCGCGATCCGTAGATCGATCTTGTTTGCCTTGCCTTGTCCTCCAGTATGTCGCGCAGGTCGGGCGCATTTTCCCGTGCCTTACTATGCTTGACGCGGCGTCGGGGCATGGCTTGAGTGGAGGGCCAAGAGGCCTCTCTGTCGCGGCCATGAGGTGGCCGGTCGGCCATGTCATGCGCTGGTGATGTAGGTGCTTCCTCCTCTAGTCGGGGTAGCAGCCTGCGCTTTGGGTAACTCTTGGAGGGGCGTTCGAGTTCATACTCTTCGGCCGCAAGGACTTCAGTCCATCTGTCAGCTAGCAAATCCTGACCAACTCTAAGCTGTTGCTGCTTTTTCTTGAGGCTGCTTGCCGTGGCCATAAGCCTGCGTTTAAAACGCTCTTGTTCGGCGAGATCCTCTGGCACGACGAACTCGTCGTCGCTGAGGCTTGCCTCGTCTTCGGAGGGAGGCGTATAATTATTGTCCTCAACCTCTTGGTCCGCCGCCCTCTCGTGAGGGCTGGCTTCTCTGTCCTCCTGTGCTGAATCTTGCTGGAGGGGGTGCTCTTCGGGGCTATCCGGAGTAGTATTATCTCCCGTGCCGGAATCACCGTTTTTGCTTTGGCGGGATTTAGAGCGGCGCCGCTGACGCTGGCGCTTGGGCTGTTTCTTAGAGTTATCGTCCCCCGCTGTTCCATCGCCATCTCCATCCTTTGGAGTGTCCACCATATATATGTCATATGACGAGGTGGCCTTCCAGCGCCCTACAGGTGCTGGTTCTTGTTCATCTCCTGCATCGTCGTCCATGCCGTCGATGTCTTCGGAGTCGAAGTCAAGCATGTCGGTTAAGTCGTCGACAGTGGCTACGAAGTGGGTGGTGGGTGGGTTTTGAATTTCTTCATCATCCGTATCCCAACCTTGCTGACCGTAGTCCGGCCAAGGCTCTCCTGATAAAGAGAGAGACTTTAGAGAATTCAGGATGTCGCCGAAGGGCGAGTGTTGAAAGATGTCCGCGGCGGCGAACTCCATTATCGGCGCCCAATCGGATTCGATAATCAGGGGCGCGGGGGGCTCGGAGTTCGGAGAGGAATCCGGCTCCTCGGAGTCACGGGCCATGCGGAGTGCGGGGCTGGAGTTCGGCTCGATCGCCTCTAAGATTGCAGCCCCTGAGGCAGCGTCCAACCGCTGATCCTCGATCGGCGCAGTAGGCTCCGAATCAATGGTCGGAACCGATGCGTGTGCGGCCTCCAAGGCACTGTTCGGCGGCAGAGCTATATCATGCCCATCGAAACAGTGCGGCGCGCCTGGCTGTGGCTCGAATCCGTCGAAGATCAAGTCCCCGCAGATGTCAGCCGTGTAGTTTAGGCTTCCAAACCTGACCTGATGGCCAGGGGCGTAGCTTTCGATCTGCTCAAGGTGGCCAAGCGAATTGGCCTGCAGTGCGAAGCTGCCGAAGACGAAGATCTGACCGGGGAGAAAAGTCTCACCCTGGACTGCATCGTTGTCGATGATCGAAGGAGCCATCGGGCCTAAAAGCGACAACACAGAGGAACTCTCAATGAAAGCACCGATGTCGGTGTCAAAACCGGCGGATCTCGGGTAGGGGGTCCCGAACTGTGCGTCTAGGCCGGATGGTAACAGGAGGCAAGGAACACGATGTTTTACCCAGGTTCGGGCCCTCTTGATGGAGGTAAAACCCTACGCCCTGCTTGATTAATATTGATGATATGGGTAGTACAAGAGTAGATCTACCACGAGATCAAGGAGGCTAAACCCTAGAAGCTAGCCTATGGTATGATTGTTGTATGATGAAGTTGTCCTATGAACTAAAACCCTCCGGTTTATATAGACACCGGAGAGGGCTGGGGTTACAAAAAGTCGGTTACAATGGTAGGAGATCTTGAATATCCGCATCGCCAAGCTTGCCTTCCACGCCAAGGAAAGTCCCATCCGGACACGGGATGAAGTCTTCAATCTTGTATCTTCATAGTCCTGGAGTCCGGCTGAAGGTATAGTCCGGCTACCCGAACACCCCCTAATCCAGGACTCACTCACCAAGCCTATGAGAATGCCAAGTTGTTTAAAGCAAAAGTTAAAAGATGGCATGACAAAAGGATACAAAAGTGTGAGATTAATATAGGTGATCATGTTTTGCTATACAAATCTCGTTTAAGATTTTTTGCAGGAAAACTTCTCTCTAAATGGGGAGGTCCTTACATTATCGAGGAGGTCTATCATTCCGGTGCCATCAAAATCAACAAAACCGAAGGCACAAATCCGAAGGTGGTAAACGGTCAAAGAATCAAACATTATATCTCATGTACTCCCATGAATGTTGAGACCAATATAATTAATACCATAACACCGGAGGAGTACATAAGGGATACTTTCTAGAACGTTTCAGACTCCAAAAAGGAATAGGTATGTGGTACGGTAAGTAAACCAACTCCAAAACTGTTCTGATGGCAATTTTTCTCCGTTTTAGAATATTTAAAAAATTAGGAAAATTAAAAGCAGTTCAAAGAGTGCACAAGGAAGCGGCAAGGCAGGAGGGTGCGCCCTACCCCCCTGGGCACACCCCTATGCTTTGTCGCCAGCTCGTGTGCCCTCCGGACTCCGTTTTCTTGCACAATACTTCTTTTGGTCGGTAAAAATTCATTATATAATCTCCCGAAGGTTTTGACCACCGTACCATGCTAAAATCCTCTATTCTTATTTCGAGTTGTTTTTCTGACAGATCTAGATTGCCATGACATCTCCAAGCGCCCCCAAGGATAAGTTTTTCGAGAAGGTCATCAACCCCTACCTTGCGGAGGTGCTACGACACCCTCAAACCATTGAGATGCGTGAGGGGGTGCTGCAAATCCGCGATGTTGAGGGGTTAAAGAAGACCGGAAGCGTGGAGATAAGGCTCGAAGCAATGGAGCAACAAGTTTTCAGGTGTCAAGGGATGGTGGAACGTGGACTCGACGCCAATCACTTGTTGATCACAGAGTTCACCAACAATCACAAGCTGGATGCCAAGAACATCGGGGAGGCCATCTTCAAACTTCATGAGAAAATCGAGCATCTCCAAGCCCAGATCTATGACCTGCAAAACCAAAACTGTGAGTATGAATACAGATTTAAGAGGATGAGTTTGGCTGCAGATTTGAGGATCCCGGAGACTCATTCATCTTTCTATGATGGTGAGCCTATGCCTTAGAAGATGGATGACAAGCCTACTACATCAACAACTCCCTCATCACCACCTCCGAAGAAAGAGACATAAATACATGGGTATGGGCACTCCCCTTGGCAACTGCCAAGCTTGGGGGAGGTGCCCTAGTATCGTATCACCATCACACCTTTACCTTTATCGTTTGTCTTACACTGGTGCAGAGACCTGCTATATACAAACGGTTTTTAACCCCTATCCATAATGGCATTTGGAACCGTCACCAAGTGAGTGTGGGTGATAGGGGGTCCTTCCAACACGACCTAGAAACCGTCAGGGATAGGCCCTCCTAGCACACAGGCTGGGGCGAAATGAGCTCGTGTGCGATCTAGCGAGGCATCGAAACCCAACCGTTTTCATTCGTATGTACATCCCACACGGTGAATCCCAAAGAAACATTTCTGTTCGTATGTATATCACACAATTTTGTGTCTGGAAACGTTTGTGCAAGGTGGCCTAACGCAAACAGTTCTCTGCCAGAAGCTGTGTGTGATTGTTAGTTGATTGAACACGCTTACTTTCTAGAAACCATGTGGTTTGTTTGAGTTCATCTCCCACGGTGTTGTCTGAGTAACCGTCTACAATAGAAAACCCCAATAAGCAGGATAATTAGCCTATTATTGATAATCCATGTAGTAATCAAATTGATATTTCTTATAAACCACACCAGATATTTCATATTCACATAACGACAACCAGGATTTCATAACCAAATTACATCAGATAGCTTCGGCACTCAGTTATGCCATTACACAACAGCACCAAGTTTCACATGCAACATCGAAAACCTTTGGAAAGTAGCATCATATACGGTAAATAGATAGATGAATCTCATCTAGGAAACTGCAGAAGCGGAAGGCAAATATTGAGTGAGGGAGTCCTGGATTAGGGGGTGTCCGGGTAGCCGGACTATACCTTCAGCCGGACTCCAGGACTATGAAGATACAAGATTGAAGACTTCGTCCCGTGTTCGGATGGGACTTTCCTTGGCGTGGAAGGCAAGCTTGGCGATGCAGATATTTGGATCTCCTACCATTGTAACCGACTTTGTGTAACACTAACCCTCTCCGGTGTCTATATAAACCGGAGGGTTTTAGTCCGTAGGACAACTTCATCATACAACAATCATACCATAGGCTAGCTTCTAGGGTTTAGCCTCCTTGATCTCGTGGTAGATCTACTCTTGTACTACCCATATCATCAATATTAATCAAGCAGGACGTAGGGTTTTACCTCCATCAAGAGGGCTCGAACCTGAGTAAAACATTGTGTTCCTTGCCTCCTGTTACCATCCGGCCTAGACGCACAGTTCGGGACCCCCTATCCGAGATCCGCCAGTTTTGACACCGACATTGGTGCTTTCATTGAGAGTTCCTCTGTGTCGTCAATCAGGAAGGATGCCTCTTCCCGTCTTTAAAGACGGCGCCGTTACTAAGGGAGCCTTGGCTGTCGGCAAAACTCTCCGGCTAGGCGGTTTTCTCATGACCGCCTGTTCGGCCGTTGCGCCGACGGTGACCTCTCGGGTCATCAAAAGCAATCTTCACGTCAGCTCGAAACTCATCGAGTAGTTAGATCCAATGGAGCTCTCTTCCGTAAATGAGCTCTTGGATCGCATCGCCGCCTTGGGGGTCACTACGGATTATGACCAGGTTGGGCTTAAACCCGATGTAAGAGAAATTAATTCTCCCCAAGTCACCCATCACGTTGCCGTGGTAGAGGCACAGTGCGGCGACTCTTCATCTATCTTAAGGACTAGCTATGTCCGGATTCCCAATCCCTCCAAGCCGGATACCCGCGGAGGGGAGGATGTAACTCAAGACCTGAACTTAGAATCAGGCAACGGGCTAGATTCACTGGACAACATCCAAGAATCCAAACTTCAGAGTTAGGAAACTCCTTGGCCTCTGAGTCTTAGATTGGGTGAAGTTCCGGATTTAATTCCACCCACCCACCCGAACATAAGCAATCTATCCCAAATCAGGCAAAAGCCCGAAGAAACAGTACATCATTACTGGGCAAGGTTCCTCCTGGTTATGAACAGGATAAAGGACTGCCGCGAGGAAGACGCAATCTCAATCTTCTGCAATAATTGCACGGACAAGGGAATCCTCAACGCCACAGGTCGTCGTGATCTTACACGCTTCGCTGACTTGGCAACCATAGTACAAAAGTATTGTGCGATGGAAAGCGCCCGGAAAATCGAAACTAAATTTTGGGACAATCCGGCCCTAAATAGAAACCTCGTCCGAAATAAAAGGGTGCATCATCATCAGACACCCAGGTTAAAAACCAAAAAACCAAAACCCTCTACAGGCCATGGAACCGTACTGGAGGGATGGCTTAATGGACCCTGTAAAATTCATAGTACAGAGGACGCCACACCAACTCATAGCCTTAGAGCATGTTGGATACTCTGGCAGGTGGCCAAAAGGGGCGAAGATCTCCTAATTCCGGAGGCCGCAGAAAGCCACCTCAGGGACTCTAGTACAGTCTTAACAGTCTTCGTGACTTTCGCATCAAATAATATGCGAAAAAGAACACTCCGCAGCCTCGCCGAAGTCTATCAAGTAGCAACAATAAACCCATGGAGTGACACAGCTATTACTTTTAATGCCAGTGATGAACCTAAATTCCGAACAGCTCGAGCACCAGCCGCATTGGTACTCAGTCCTATAGTGGACGGCTTTCGCCTCACCAAGCTACTCATGGATGGAGGCAGCGGATTGAACCTCATTTATGAGGAAACCCTTCAAAAAATGGAAATGGACTGGAACCGCATTGAGCGAAGCAGCACAACCTTTAGAGGAATAATCCCCAGTCGGGAAGCGCGCTGTACAGGAAAAATCACACTAGATGTGGTGTTCGGCACGCCGGATAATTATAGGTCCGAAGAGGTCACATTCCAAGTGGCCACGTTCAGTAGCGGACACCACGCTCTGCTGGGCCGGGAAGCGTTTACAATCTTCCAAGCAATACCCCATTATGGGTACATGAAGCTCAAGATGCCCGGGCCGAACGGAATCATCACTCTCGCTAGTGATCCGGACATAGCACTCCGCGCCAAAAACAAGACAGATGCACTGGCCCTTGAGGCACTGTCCGAAGCCCTAGCGGCTGAGGAACAGACTACGCTGCGCTCCACGGTAAACAGGGACGATGTGATACTCGACAAAAGATCCAAGTCCACCTCCTTTAAACCAGCGGATGAAATAGTCAAATTCCAGGTCCATCCAACAGACCCCAATAAAACAGCTTCCATCGGGGCACAATTAAACCCCGATGTAGACGCCGCACTGCGAGAATTCCTATGGGAGAACTGGGACATTTTTGCCTAGCACCCTTCAGACATGCCAGGAATCCCACGCAGGCTGGCCGAACACAGCTTAAATATCCTAAAAGGATTCAAACATGTCAAACAAGCCCTTCGGCGTTTCTCTGAGCCCAAGAGACAGGCAATGGGAGAGGAGCTAGCCAAACTATTGGAGGCCGGATTCATCAGAGACATAAAACATCCGGACTGGCTAGCAAACTTGGTGATGGTACCAAAGAAGGACAAATCCTGGAGCCTGTGCATTGACTTCAAAGACCTTAACAAGGCTTTCCCAAAGGATCCCTTCCCCCTCCCCCGCATCGATCAAATCATCGACGCCACTACAGGACACGATTCGTTGTGCTTCCTCGACGCATACTCCGGTTACCATCAAATCAGGATGGACGAGTCAGACCAAGCCGCAATGGCATTCATCACCCCATACGGCCCATTCTGCTTCAACACAATGCCTTTCGGGCTCAAAAACGCCGGCGCAACATATCAGCGCATGATTCAGACATATCTGGCAAACCAAATCGGCAAAACAGTAGAGGCATGCGTGGATGATGTGGTCGTAAAAACAAGACATGTCAAATCTCTAGTAGACGACTTGAGGCTCACATTTGAGAACCTCCGAGCATATGACATCAAGCTAAATCCGGAAAAATGCGTTTTCAGCGTTCCAGCCAGAAAGCTCTTGGGCTTCATTGTATCCGGTAGAGGAATCGAAGCAAATCCAGCCAAGATCCGAGATTTGTCACAATTGGATATCCCAAAGGACCTCAAACAAATACAAAAATTAACCGGATGCGTGGCGGCTCTAAGCCGCTTTATCTCCCGTTTGGGAGAAAAGGCGCTACCCCTCTATCGCCTCCTTCGGCGCACCGAACACTTCGAGTGGACGGATGCCGCCACAGCCAGACTTGAGGAAATAAAAGCCATATTGGCAACAAACCCTGTCCTAGCCGCGCCAAACATCGGCGAACCAATGCTATTGTACATTGCAGCAACCCACCAAGTTGTTAGCGCAGTACTCGTCGTCGAGCGGGAAACGGACGGACACAAATTCCCCCTTCAAAAGCCGGTTTACTATGTGTCCACTATCCTCACCCCATGCAAATCACGGTACCCACATTATCAAAAGATTGCATATGCAGTATTCATGGCATCCCGGAAGCTACGACACTACTTTCAAGAGTGTTCAATCATAGTAGCATCGGAAGTACCACTCAATGATATTATAAACAACCGTGACGCAATGGGCCGGATTGCAAAATGGGCCATTGAGCTCCTCCCATTCGACATAACTTATAGGCCACGGCGAGCTATCAAGTCGCAAGTTTTGGCCGACTTCGTCGCAGAATGGACGGAGGCCGAACTCCCTAAAGAGTACGGCACATATTCAAACTAGATCATGCACTTCGACGGTTCCAAAATGTTGGCCGGACTAGGGGCTGGCGTCGTTTTGACGTCCCCCACAGGAGACACAGTTCAATATGTACTCCAGATTATGTACACGGACTCCAACAATGCAGCCGAATATGAGGCCCTTTTACATGGTCTCCGGATGGCAGTATCCATGGGCATTCAACGCCTAGAGGTGCGCGGGGATTCGAACCTCGCGATATCCCAAATAAATGGAGACTTCGATGCCAAGGATCCAAAAATGGCAGCTTACCGCAACACCGTCATCAAAATGTCATCTCGGTTTGAAGGGCTCGAATTTCACCATATAGCCCGAGAAAACAATCAGGCGGCAGACGTCCTGGCACGCATCGGCGCAAAATGCGATGTGGTCCCCCCCAACATCTTCCTGGAAAGGCTGTTCACGCCATCCGTAGTATGGGAAGGGGAACATGGCAATATTAGCCCGGACCCAACCGCAATGTCCGACGCCGAACAATCTGACATAATCGGAGGCTCTGCCAATGAAATCACAACCTCAGCCCACGTACTAATGGCCGTTATCGCCCCATGGACAGAACCATTCCTAGCCTACCTTACTAGGCAGGAACTCCCAGAGGACCAAAACGAGGCACGCTGTATAGTGCGGCGATCTAAAGCCTATAAAGTCCATGAGGGAGAACTTTATAAGAAAAGCACTACCGGAGTCCTTCAAAGGTGCATATCCGAAGAGGAAGGGCGGAACCTGCTGGCTGAAATTCATGCCGGACTCGGTGGCCATCACGCCGCAGCCAGGTCCCTTGTAAGCAAGGCTTTCCGTACAGGCTTTTATTGGCCGACGGCCCGGGCGGACGCTCAGGACTTGGTCCAACGATGCGTCGGTTGCCAGATTTTTGCAAACCAAAGCCATATGCCACCCACCGCCCTCCAAACTATCCCCATCACTTGGCCTTTCGCGGTCTGGGGGCTTGACATGGTGGGACCCCTTAAAGGCAGAACCCACAAGAAAAAATACTTACTGGTCATGGTGGATAAGTTCACCAAATGGATAGAAGCCAAGCCTGTTAAGACGGCCGAATCCGGACCTGTGATAGACTTTATATCCGGGGTCATACACCGTTATGGCGTCCCCCACAGCATCATCACCGATAACGGCATGAACTTTACGGCCGATGAGGTAAAACTCTGGTGCAAAAACATGGGCATTAAGCTCGATTATGCTTCCGTCTATCACCCACAAACTAACGTTCAGGTTGAATGTGCAAATGGTCTCATCATGAGCGGCATCAAACCCAGATTAGTGCGGTCCCTCAAGGAATCTAACACGCACTGGATAGAGGAGCTCGACTCCATACTCTGGGGGCTGCGGACCACGCCGAATCGCACCACCGGATACACACCATTTTTTATGGTGTACTGCGCAGAGGCAGTCTTGCCCTGCGACATAATTCATGACTCACCTCGAGTGCGCATGTACGAAGAAAGGTAAGCCGAGCTCGATCGGCAGGACAGTTTGGACGCCTTAGAGGAGGAGCACGACGTGGCAAAATCCCGTTCCGCATTCTATCAACAGCAGGCTCGAAGATATCAAAGCAGAGAAGTGCGGGCCAAAAACTACAACGTTGGCGAATTAGTTCTACGCCTGCCGGACAAGAAAAAGGACAAGCTGAAGCCCAAGTGGGAAGGTCCCTTCATAATCGACCAAGTCCTGACTGGTGGAGCATACCGCCTGCGAGATGCGTCGGATAACCGACTCGAGCCGAACCCATGGAACGCAGCCCGTCTCCGAAGATTCTATGCCTAGCGCCGGACTCTGTGTTTGTCTCCTTCCTCTGTCCATTTTTTACATTTTCTGTCTTACATTTCTCTCCTTCCCCTTTTTTATTTTATAGCCCTTAAAGGCTCCTCAAGTGACGTGCTACTCGCACTCATTAAACCTGGGGGCTTCTTTAACAGAAGCTTATTTACATGGGCTTCACGCCCACCACATGTGTCAAACTTCCGCATGTACCTTTTCTTCACCATTATATGCATCGATATGACTTAAGTTTTGGCCAAGCTAGGTTGCCTGGCTCCTGTGCTTACCCCTACGTTCCCGATTGTTCGGCTAGGTGGTAAAGGGAGCACCTCTACGATTGTTACTGCCGGATCAGCCGGATGTGTACCTTAGACTGGGTGAAGCCGAAAGCTAGCGTTCTTAAGGGAATATTCAGTCGGTGAACTAAAAGATGACCTTTTTTACTTATTTATATATATGCCCCCGGATGATTTTCCTGCGTTTGCAGTCCGGACATGCACTTTAGGGCATGCCTCCCAGAGAAAGGAACCCCTAATGGAACTATTCTCTCTGGAAGATGTTTCTTACTAACCATGTAATATAACATAACTAGTTGGGCACTTGTCTGATAAAGCACTAATGACCCCTACGCCTGGTCTCCACGCATACCCCGGTTCTTACATAACCGGTAGGGTATTCGGACACACTCCGGACCGTCAGGTCCTGAGGTTGAAGCGAAAAGGTCGGCAATGACAAACGATCTACAATCCGGCTAGAAGGCATTACACATGTCAATTAAAATTACATAGTCACTCTGACTGATTATATTCCTCTTAAATACCATCTAACAGGCTGTCTAACTTACAGTCCTGCTGGGAATACTTTGCGACCAATTCTACTTGGCCGTACACTAAGCTTACAGGGATCTCCTTCTCATCAGGCCCCACAGGTCCGACCTCGGCCATATGGGTTGGGTCAGACTTCATGTACCGTGTCTTCACCATGGCCCAGGCCTCCCTAGCGCCTTGTCGGCAGGCCGATATCTTCCACAACCGGAAGCGCCGCCGAGCTCCCTTAAGCTTCTCTGAAAGCTCTCCAAGGCCCTCGGGCATGGAGTGGGAAGGCCATAAGGCTTGGGCAAGGCCTTGCATCGCCTGCCGAACTCGCCCGTGCAGCTGCGAGAGCTCGGGAAGAAGGTCACCCGTAGAACCGGGCATCTCCTCTGCAGGACGACCCGTTAGCATACCTACAGACATTACTCTGTTAGTCGACTTCCTCGCCGAACTCTTTTCTTTCAAAGATTCGCTTAAGCACTTACTAAATATGCCACGTCGAAGCCGCTGATTCTCCTTAGTAGAGTCCGACAGCTCGCCACGAACATCTTTAAGTTCAACGTCTAGCTTGGTGTTGGCATCCTGAAGATCATTCTTCTCCCGCCTCACCCTTGTCAGCATACTCTCACCGGCCTTTAGCCGGCATAAGAGTTGTTGCCTCTCCGGATCCAGTCCGGCGCCATCTACAATATGATTTTTCAGATTTACACCCACGCCGCACTTCGCAAAATACTAATCTTTCGAAGTGTATCTTACCAGAGGGGGTCTCTTTGGGCTCCCCTACCGCGGCTAGTGCGGCCTCCAGTTGGGCTTTGCACTCTTCCAGCTCCTGGGACAGTACGGTATTCTTCTCTGTAAGAACCTGCATAACAAATGATCCTTAAATCAGTTACTCTAACTGTTTCAAGTCTCGGGGGCTACTGGTATATATATATTTACCAAAATTTTCTTACCCGTATGTCTTTTACATATTGCTCCGTGGCTCTGGCTAAACCATTTTGAGCGGCACGAAGGTACGCATCTCCCGAATTGAAGGCATCTAATGCCTCTTGGGAGAAACAAGCGTCGCTAAGAACTGTCTGGCGACGCCTGTGGTTCATGGCACTCTCCACCTCGGAATTGGTGGCAGACAGCCTGTCCGCATCCTCTGTCGGAGGAGCGTCTGGTGTGCGCCTTGTGTTCGCTTCCGCTTCCGGGCCAGGCGTTGGAGCCTGGCTGGTGGAGGCGCGATTGGCAACCTCTCCGGATATAGTCCGGCGAGGTCTCTTCATCCTGAAGATAGCACGAACGTTAATATGCCCTGAAGGAATAACACCAGGGAAAAAGAGGGTGTGCTATACCTTTGCGCCGGCGTCTCAGTCCGGACTACATTCCTTTTTACCCCACGGGGCCCTGCGGCCCCTCGTTGGCTAGCCGCCGCAGGTTCTGCCTCCCGCCTCGGAAACCTCCCCTGCAAAACACGGTCGTTGTCAAGAAAATTGAAATGCGTGAGAATGGATTCCTTCTCAAGGGGGTGAGACTCCACTCTCTGTTACCTGGGAGGCCGGGATTAACCCTGGGTAATCAGCCGTAATGGCCACCAAGGTATTGTCCTTGCTTAGCTGATGAAACACCCCGTTAATCAGCTCCACCGATATGTCCGAATCCTCTTCGGAGTCCGGATCGAGGGACCGTTCTGGATCCTCGGGCTGTTGGGGACGGCTGTTTATATCCTTTACTTCCTGACGTAGTTCCTGCGTTGAAATCGTTAGACTACATATTTAATCATGGGAATATAAAAGGGATGGGTAAGCACAATTGTCCACTTACCCAACTCGGAGGGTTGTACATAGTAAATCCGCCCTGCGGGTTGACGCGGAGGAATTCCTCCTCTTCTCCCTTGTACAAAGAGGATAAGGTCTTTACTAGAGCGGCAGCTGAGGCTGGCCCCTTACGACCGTAACGGGTGGCGTCATCCTCCCCGTTAAAATCCAACATGGGGTGGCCTCTATATTGAAGCGGCTGCACCCCCCGCATAATGCATGCGGCCATGACTCCAATCATGGTTAGTCCGGAATGAGCCAATAGTCTTATCCGACCCATTAGGTAAAGGACGTCCCTGTCGCTTTCTCTCTGAGAGCTCCGCGAACGCCAGCTTAGGTGTTTCTTTAAGGGAGCACTGTTGAATTCGGGGAGACCGTCCCGGATAGGATCCGGCAGCGGGACATCATCTATATAAAACCATTCAGAAGGCCAGTCCTCGGACGCCTTCTTTGGGGTTCCGGATAGATATCCGGTCCCGGCGATACGCCACAATTTGGCTCCGCCCACTTGATATATAGACCCCTCTTGAGAGCGGGGCACCAAGCAGAATAACCTCTTCCACAGCGTGAAATGAGCCTCAACACCCAAGAATTGCTCGCAAAGGGTGACGAAGCCCGCGATATGCAATATAGAGGCGGGCGTGAGATTGTGCAGCTGGAGGCCGTAGAACTCCAGAAGCCCACAGAGAAATGGATGAATTGGAAATCCAAGTCCTCTTATTAGATAAGGGATGAGGCACACCCGCTCTCCTTTGGAGGGATTGGGGGTGCTCTCCGCTTTCTCTCCACCATTATAGGTGGCGAGTCTGGCTCGGACCGGGACCATATAGGCCTGAGGGAGAAATCCCTTGGCCTGAAGCGACACTAGCTCGCTGTGCGGGATGGAGCACCTCTCCCAGTCTCCAGGTTTAGGACTGGAAGGGCGAGAGGAGGAGCTGTGACGGCTGGCCATGTTGGAATGGAACTTTGTTGGAGGCGCTCTAATGATTACTCGCGGGGAGGAGAAGGTGTGGTTTGGATCTGAATGCCCATCCCATTAAATAGGCAGCTCGTTTATGCGGCTAGGGGTGTGAATGTAAAAACACCCCGACTTTTCGCATTTGTTTGACACGTGGAAGATGGCCATTATTGGGCGTGGAAGCCAAGGTGCGCTACATTACGAAAATCGGATGTTATTCAGCAGGTACACGGAATTTGGAGAAGAACCCGCCTTGCAATGCCGAAGACAATCTGCGCGCCGGACTCGTCGTCATTGAAGCCTGGTTCGGGGGCTACTGAGGGAGTCCTGGATTAGGGGGTGTCCGGGTAGCCGGACTATACCTTCAGCCGGACTCCAGGACTATGAAGATACAAGATTGAAGACTTCGTCCCGTGTCCGGATGGGACTTTCCTTGGCGTGGAAGGCAAGCTTGGCGATGCGGATATTTGGATCTCCTACCATTGTAACCGACTTTGTGTAACCCTAACCCTCTCTGGTGTCTATATAAACCGGAGGGTTTTAGTCCGTAGGACAACTTCATCATACAACAATCATACCATAGGCTAGCTTCTAGGGTTTAGCCTCCTTGATCTTGTGGTAGATCTACTCTTGTACTACCCATATCATCAATATTAATCAAGCAGGACGTAGGGTTTTACCTCCATCAAGAGGGCCCGAACCTGGGTAAAACATCATGTTCCTGGCCTCCATCCGGCCTAGACACACAGTTCGGGACCCCCTACCCGAGATCCGCCGGTTTTGACACCGACATTGAGCCTTCAATGATGTTGAATGTCCTTGCAACTTTAGGCCAATGGCTATGGATAATTGCCCGCCCAACCTTCGTCCTCTCCAGGAAGACTTCCATATTGTACCATGGGTGTTGAATGAATACCTTACTCGCCTCTTGACCATGCAGGTGGTTTGAGAGGTAATCATCGGTGAACTGCTTTCAAAAGTACTGAAAACAAAGATATGCATAAATCACTGTTATAAATTTTGAAATGATGCAACGGGTAAAAACATGGTAAAAGAGTTAGAACCATCCTATAGTTTATTAATGTCTTTTTCATTGTGCAAACAAAGATATTGATGTTATTCGTCACAGGTTTCTTCATCCTAACAATCTTTCTGAGTTTCTTGACTTGAGTGATATTCGTGGACATCTCATTTCCCCATATGCAAAATGGGTCTAACAGTGGGTATAAGCCTCTGACAACAAGACCTACATGTGCAAGACCAAATTGTAAGAAACCTAAATATTAGAATGGTTCTTGCAACTACATAATAATGTGCTATTAGCGAAAGGACCATGCATGAGCAATCCTCGATGGCAAACTGCAGTGTCTCAGATCTATGATCTCCAAAACCAAGTCTTTGAATATGAGGCGAGGTTTAAAGGTATGTGTTTGGCTTCTAGTTGCAGGACCCGTGAGACTCACTCCTCCTCTTATGATGGTGAGCCTCTGCCATGGAAACCCGAGGATAAGATCGTTACTTCACCACCACCACCTCCTTCTTCATCACCAAAATAAAATAGAGTATCGGGTATGGGCACTCCCCTTGGCTTGTGCCAAGCTCGGGGGAGGTGCCTCGGTATCGTATCACCTCCACTATCTTTTTCTTTTACTTATCTTAGTTTGATCCATAGTTATCTTTTGCTTTAGACGAATAAAAGTTTAGTTCGATCCTTTCTTTTTGAGAGTTTGCTTAGTGATCTGTTACCTCTTGAGCATGCGTTGGTTTTACCTTAAAGATGAAAGGGTGATAACCCACAAGTATAGGGGATCGCAACAGTTTTCGAGGGTAAAGTATTCAACCCAAATTTATTGATTCGACACAAGGGGAGCCAAAGAATACTCTCAAGTATTAGCAGCTGAGTTGTCAATTCAACCACACCTGGAAACTTAGTATCTGCAGCAAAGTATTTAGTAGCAAAGTAATATGATAGTAGTGGTAACGGTAGCAAAAGGTAACAGTAGTAAAAGTAATGTTTTTGGTATTTTGTAGTGATGATAGCAATAGCAACGGGAAAGTAAATAAGCGAAGAACAATATATGGAAAGATCGTAGGCAATGGATCGGTGATGGAGAATTATGCCGGATGCGGTTCATCATGTAATAGTCATAACCTAGGGTGACACAGAACTAGCTCCAGTTCATCAATGTAATGTAGGCATGTATTCCGAATATAGTCATACATGCTTATGGAAAAGAACTTGCATGACATCTTTTGTCCTAACCTCCCGTGGTAGCGGGGTCCTTACGGAAACTAAGGGATATTAAGGCCTCCTTTTAATAGAGTACCGGAACAAAGCATTAACACATAGTGAATACATGAACTCCTCAAACTACGGTCATCACCGGTAAGTATCCCGATTATTGTCACTTCGGGGTTAACGGATCATAACACATAATAGGTGACTATAGACTTGCAAGATAGGATCAAGAACTCTCATATATTGATGAAAACATAATAGGTTCAGATCTGAAATCATGGCACTTGGGCCCTAGTGACAAGCATTAAGCATAGCAAAGTCATAGCAACATCAATCTCAGAACATAGTGGATACTAGGGATCAAACCCTAACAAAACTAACTCGATTACATGATAGATCCCATCCAACCCATCACCGTCCAGCAAGCCTACGATGGAATTACCCACGCACGGTGGTGAGAATCATGAAAATGGTGATGGAGGATGGTTGATGATGACGATGACGATGGATTCCCCTCTCCGGAGCCCCGAACGGACTCTAGATCAACCCTCCTGAGAGGTTTTAGGGCTTGGCGGCGTCTCTGTATCGTAAAACGCGATGAATTCTTCTCTCCGATTTATTTCTCCCCGAAACACAATATATAGAGTTGGAGTTGGAGTCGGAGGAGCTCCAGGGGGCCCACGAGGTAGGGGCGCGCCCCCCACCCTCGTGGACAAGTGGTGGGCCCCCTGGCCTTCATCTTTTGCAGGTATTTTTTATATTTTCCAAAAAGTTGCTCCGTGAAGTTTCAGGTCATTCCGAGAATGTTTGTTTCTGCACATAAATAACACCATGGCAATTCTGCTAAAAACAACGTCAGTCCGGGTTAGTTCCATTCAAATCATGCAAGTTAGAGTCCAAAACAAGGGCAAAAGTGTTTGGAAAAGTAGATACGACGGAGACGTATCAACTCCCCCAAGCTTAAACCTTTGCTTGTCCTCAAGCAATCCACTTGACAAACTGAAAGTGATAAAGAAAAACTTTTACAAACTCTGTTTGCTCTTGTTGTTGTAAATATGTAAAGCCAGCATTCAAGTTTTCAGCAACGATTATAACTAACCACATTCGCAATAACGCTTAGGTCTCAAGTTTACTCATATCAATAGCATAATCAACTAGCGAGCAATAATAGTAAATCTTGGATGACAACACTTTCTCAAAACAATCATAATATGATATAACAAGATGGTATCTCGCTAGCCCTTTCTGAGACCGCAAAACATAAATGCAGAGCACCTTTAAAGACCAAGAACTGACTAGACATTGAAATTCATGGTAAAAGAGATCCAGTCAAGTCATACTCAATGTAAACTAACAATAATGAATGCAAATGGCAGCGGTGCTCTCCAACTGGTGCTTTTTAATAAGAGGATGATGACTCAGCATAAAAGTAAATAGATAGGCCCTTCGCAGAGGGAAGCAGGGATTTTTAGAGGTGCCAGAGCTTGGTTTTGAAATAGAGATGAATAATATTTTGAGCGGTATACTTTCATTGTCAACATAACAACCAAGAGATGGCGATATCTTCCATGCTACACACATTATAGGCGGTTCCCAAACAGAATGGTAAAGTTTATACTCCCCCTTCCACCAACAAGCATCAAGCCATGGCTTGCTCGAAACAACGAGTTCCTCCAACTAACAAGAGTCCCAGGGGGAGTTTTGTTTGCAATTATTTTGATTTAGTTTGCATAAAGCATGGGACTGGGCATCCCGGTGACTAGCCATTTATCTCGTGAGAATAACCCGCCTAACATGGAAGATACAGACAGCCCTAGTTGATACATGAGCTATTCGAGCATACAAAACAGGATGTTTATTTGAAGGTTTAGAGTTTGGCACATACAAATTTACTTGGAACGGCAGGTAGATACCATATATAGGTAGGTATAGTGGACTCATGTGGAATAACTTCGGGGTTTAAGGGATTGGATGCACAAGCAGTATTCCCACTTAGTACAGGTGAAGTCTAGCAAAAGACTGGGAAGCGACCAGCTAGAGAGCGACAACGGTCATGAACATGCATTATAATTAATCAACACCGAATGCAAGCATGAGTAGGATATAATCCACCATGAACATAAATATTGTGAAGGCTATGTTGATTTTGTTTCAACTACATGCGTGAACATGTGCCAAGTCAAGTCACTTAAATCATTCAGAGGAGGATACCACCCTATCATACCACAGCATAACCATTTTAATAGCATGTTGGCACGCAAGGTAAACCATTATAACTCATAGCTAATCAACCATGGCACAAGAAACTATGATCTCTAGTTGTCATTGTAAACATGTTTATTCATAATAGGTTGAATCAGGAATGATGAACTAATCATATTTACAAAAACAAAAGAGGTCGAGTTCATACCAGCTTTTCTCATCTCAGTCGGTCCATCATATATCGTCATAATTGCCTTTCACTTGCACGACCGAACGATGTGAATAATAATAATAGTGCACGTGCATTGGACTAAGCTGGAATCTACAAGCATTCAATAAACAGGAGAAGACAAGGCAATATGGGCTCTTTTGTCAGATCAACAATAATGCATATAAGAGCCACTTCAACAATTTAATTATGGTCTTCTCCTATCGACCCCCAAAGTAAAGAAATAAAACTATTTACACAGGAGAGCTCCCAACAAGTAAAAGAAGAATAGGAAATCTTTTTGGGTTTTCTTTTTAATTACTACTACAAGCATGGAAAGTAAACTAATTAAAAGCTACAACTAATTTTTTTGATATTTTCTTAAGGTTTATTAAACACACAAGAAGAAAGCATAAAAAGAAAATAAACTAGCATGGATGATACAATGAAAAAGTATGAGCACCGACATCTAGCAATAAGTGTGTGAACATAAATGTAATGTCGGTGGGAAATATGTACTCCCCCAAGCTTAGGCTTTTGGCCTAAGTTGGTCTATGGCCACGGCTGGCCTAGCGGATATCCATAATAGTAGCTGGGGTCGTACTGAGATGTGGCGGCTATCGCCTCCTGAGCTGCAGCATGGCGACGAGCGGCCTCCGCTCTCCTCTCGTACTCGTCTACCTCCTCCCTGGTAATAAAATATCTTCTCTTTGCCTAATGATCAAAGAAGGTAGGAGCAGGGAGAGTAATATGGACAGCACGGCGTCTGTCAAAGATTAGTCGATACTGGAGAGGTGATTCATTCCTCTCGACAAACTGGTGATGAACCATATCATTAAATTCTAGGTAAGCAGGGGATAATTCAATATCATCTTCGCGTATGGCTACACCAAGAAAATTGGCTATGCGGGTTGCATAAATTCCTCCAAAGAAATCTCCATTAAATCTATTAAGATGCAACCTACATGCAACAATGGCTCCCAAATTATAAGATTTATCTCCTAACACAACACTCTTAAGAATACTGAGGTCGGGGACACACATATGACATGCCTCATCTTTACCATTAACGCATCTACCTATGAAGAGAGCAAAATAATGTATAGCGGGAAAGTGAATGCTCCCTATGGTAGCTTGTGTAATATCTCTAGATTCTCCCACAGTTATGCTAGCAAGAAAATCTCTAAATTCAGATTTGTGAGGATCCCTTATGCTACCCCATTGTGGAAGTTTGCAAGCAGTGGTAAAATCCTCTAAGTACATAGTATAATAATTTTCATAAAGATCAAATAGGACAGTTGGAGAATTACATGAAGATGAAAATTCAAACCTCCTCACAACGGTACTAGTGAGATTGTGATACTGGCTGCACTTCTCTTCCTCGAAGCTCACAAGATCAGCGTTACGCAAATATGCATTGAATTCTTCCTTAATTCCCGCTTGATCCATAAAGTTTTCAGAAGGCCACTCACAAGGACGCACTAGAGCGTCTCTTGGTGGCTCATCATCAGCATCACGCATTGCAAGCCTGGGTCCTTGCTTCCTTGAGGAACCACCTTGGAACATTTTCCTAAGCATTTTTCTTCCTCTAAAATTTTTTAGTAACTTCAAAATAAAAGTAAACCAAACTCAATAATATTGATAGCAACTACTCCTACAAGTGCCTAGGGCCTATATCATGCATCAAAACTACTTGGAACCATATAAATTTGACATGCAAGCTCAAGAACATGGTCACCTAGGCAGCACAAATTTTGCAATGAATAAAGCACTAGAACAAAAACTAATTGGACCAATGGAGGAGGCACATACCAAGTAACAATCTCCCCAAGCAGTTTTGTCAGAGGTGCTTTGAGCAAGGAGATCAAAAATGGCAGCAAAACAAGCTTGGACTCGGGTTTGAGCTGGTTATTCGTGTTTGGGGGAGGAAGAAGGAGTGTGTGGGTGAAAGGATAAGTGGAGGAGGGCCACCGTGGGCCCACGAGGCAGGGGGCGCGCCCTCCACCCTCGTGGGCAGGTGGTTGACCCCCCCTGTTGTGTTCTCAGTGCCAAATATTCTCAAATATTCCAGAAAAAATCATATTTAAATTTCAGGGCATTTGGAGAACTTTTATTTTCGGGGTATTTTTATATTGCACGGATAATCAGATAACAGACAGAAAATACTTATTTTTATTTTATTTAATATAAATAACAGAAAGTAAAAGGAGGGTACAGAAGGTTGTGCCTTCTAGTTTCATCCATCTCATGCTCATCAAAAGGAATCCACTAACAAGGTTGATCAAGTCTTGTTAACGAATTCATTCCGAATAACATGGAACCGGAGAAATTTCGAATAACACTATGTTACCTCAACGGGGATATGCACATCCCCAATAATAAGAATATCATATTTCTTCTTGGCAGTAGGAAGAGGAAATTCAAAACCTCCAAATATAATCGATGGGATTTTTTCAATAGAGTTGATACTATGAGCTTGAGGTTGTTTCCTCGAAAAGTGTACCGTATGCTCATTACCATTAACATGAAAAGTGACATTGCCTTTAGCGCAATCAATAACAGCCCCTGCAGTATTCAAAAAGGGTCTTCCAAGAATAATAGGCATACTATCGTCCTCGGGAATATCAAGAATAACAAAGTCTGTTAAAATAGTAACGTTTACAACTACAACAGGCACATCCTCACAAATACCGACAAGTATAGCAGTTGATTTATCAGCCATTTGCAAAGATATTTCAGTAGGTGTCAACTTATTCAAATCAAGTCTACGATATAAAGAGAGAGGCATAACACAAACACCGGCTCCAAGATCACATAAAGCAGTTTTAACATAATTTCTTTTAATGGAGCATGGTATAGTAGGTACTCCTGGATCTCCAAGTTTCTTTGGTATTCCACCCTTAAAGGTATAATTAGCAAGCATGGTGGAAATTTCAGCTTCCGGTATCTTTCTTTTATTAGTAACAATTTCTTTCATATACTTAGCATAAGGATTCATTTTGAGCATATCAGTTAATCGCATACGCAAAAATATAGGTCTAATCATTTCAGCAAAGCGCTCAAAATCCTCATCATCCTTTTTCTTGGATGGTTTGGGAGGAAAAGGCATGGGTTTCTGAACCCATGGTTCTCTTTCTTTACCATGTTTCCTAGCAACAAAGTCTTTCTTATCATAATGTTGATTCTTTCATTGTGGGTTATCAAGATCAACAGCAGGTTCAATTTCTATATCATTATCATTACTAGGTTGAGCATCATCATGAACATTATCATTAACCTTATTACTAGTTTCAGGTTCATTACCAGATTGAGTTTCAGCATCAGAAATAGAAATATCATTTGGATTCTCATGTGTTTTAGTAATAGGTTCACTAGAAGCATGCAAAGTCCTATCATTTTTATTTTTCTTCCTTTTAGAAGGACTAGGTGCATCTATATTATTTCTCTGAGAATCTTACTCAATTCTCTTAGGGTGGCCTTCAGGATACAAAGGTTCCTGAGTCATTCTACCACCTCTAGTCATAACTCTAACAGCATTATCATTATTCTTGCTATTTAATTCATTGAGCAAATCATTTTGAGCTTTAAGTACTTGTTCTACTTGAGTGGTAACCATAGAAGCATGTTTACTAATAAGTTTAAGTTCACCTTTGACATTAGCCATATAATCACCAAGTGTTCAAGCATATTTGAATTGTATTTCAATTGTCTACCAAAATAAGCATTAAAATCTTCTTGCTTAGCCATAAATTTATCAAACTCATCTAAGCATGGGCTAGCAAACTTAGTAAATTGGATTTAAGCTTTATCATATCTATAGAGAGAATTTACCTTTACTACCTGTGTCGGGTTATCAAGACTGTCGGTGTCAAAACCGGCGGATCTCGGGTAGGGGGTCCCGAACTGTGCGTCTAAGGCGGATGGTAACAGGAGGCAAGGAACACGATGTTTTACCCAGGTTCGGGCCCTCTTGATGGAGGTAAAACCCTACATCCTGCTTGATTAATATTGATGATATGGGTAGTACAAGAGTAGATCTACCACGAGATCAGAGAGGCTAAACCCTAGAAGCTAGCCTATGGTATGATTGTATGTTGTAGTTGTTGTGTCCTACGGACTAAAACCCTCTGGTTTATATAGACACCGGAGAGGGTTAGGGTTACACAAGGTCGGTTACAAAGGAGGAGATACACATATCCGTATTTCCTAGCTTGCCTTCCACGCCAAGTAGAGTCCCATCCGGACACGAGACAAAGTCTTCAATCTTGTATCTTCATAGTCTAACAGTCCGGCCAATGGAGATAGTCCGGCTATCCGGAGACCCCCTAATCCAGGACTCCCACAGTAGCACCTGAACCAGGCTTCAATGACGATGAGTCCGGCGGGCAGTATTGTCTTCGGCATTGCAAGGCGGGTTCCTCCTCCGAATATACCATGGAAGAATTTGAATATAAGGATAGTGTCCGACCCTGCAAAATAAGTTCCACATACCACCGTAGAGAGAATAATATTTTCACAAATCTAATTTGCTGACTTGTTTTCGCAACATGACATTAAGCCGTGGCCCGGTGATTATTCGAACTGTTTCCTTTAACTAGCCCCGCACATAACATGTCGGAGTAATTAGACACGGATACCCTGAAGACGGCGAGACAAGAATTCAAGATATCGGGGCTAGCAAAGCCCCTCAGTCCAACTACCTGGCCGACGGTTGACTGCTGGCTGCCGACTCCTCCGCCAGGCCAACTGGTGGCTGCCGACTCCTCCACCAGGCCGACTGGTGGCTGCCGACTCCTCCACCAGGACGACTGCTGGCTGCCGACTCCTCCACCAGGCCGACTGCTGGCTGCCGACTCCTCCACCAGGCCGACTGCTGGCTGCCGACTCCTCCAGCAGGTCGACTACCCAAAGTCAACTGCAGCCGGACGCGACCCCGACGTGACGACCGTACCCGACACTGTTCACGTGACACCCCAGCCATCATGTACAGTGTCCCTTGTCCCTGGGCACTATTTATGAAGTGACCCAGGGGACAAGGATGACACCCCACCATGCCACTAGCTAGCTAGCTACCATGCCTACATGGCTTACATGCTAAGCTAGCTCCCACTATATATAGCTACCCATCCACCCATCCTCACACACGTATGAGCACACACTCATTCGGCCACTAGAGCATGCTTGCTCATCCCAGCCACAGATACATACATGAGGCTAGTAGCATATAGCACTCATCTAGATACAGCTTCAGGAGCACTCTGTACTATAGATATACCACATATACTCAGACATGCAGGAGTAGGGGTGTTATCTCTCCGGAGAGCCCCGAACCTGGGTAAACTACCGCGTGCTATTCGCATACCCGCTCCCGGGCCTATCAGCAGCAGTCTTGCCCTCACACGAAGCCATCTTGTGGCATATGTTATCTTGCACCCCTCCCGTGAGAATACCATGACATTTGGCGCCCACCGTGGGGCCGTACTATGCTACCGCACTGCTGCTGGTTTCGCAGTCTGGGCGGGACCATCTTCATCATCTCCGCCGCGGCGTTGCGCCGTCTCTCCGGTAGCGCTCGGGGGATCGACTTCGACCCGCCCCCAGAGCGGCCGCGCAGGACGGCGCGTCCTCGTCGTCGGCCTCGCCGCCTTCGTCATCACCACCGTTGCGACGCCGGCTGTCCGTCCATGCACGCCGCGCGCGGGGCCTCGCTTCGTCGGCCGCGTCCGTTCGTGCGCCGCTCGCATCTACCCCTCTCCGCGTTGCGCCTTGCTCTGGCCGGAATGCGCTTTCACTCCTCCATATTTCGTTCATGCTAGCTAGCTAGACGCGAGTCAAACAATGGTCATACTCAGCCCATACACATCCCAGACTATGGTCATACTCTCATATGCTAGCCATACACTATCCATTCGCTAGCCGGATGCAAGTTGGATGATTCATGTATATTGGTCAGACAGTGGCCATGCATCAGTCAAACAATGGCCAGACAATGGCCTGGCTCGGCCCCACGCCCAGCCCCGTGCTGCTGCTGCAGGCAGCGCTCCACCGCGCGCGGCCGTCGTTGCGCTCCCTGCGGCCGGCCTCCCGTCGCTGCCCTGAGCCCGCGCAGACCGGCTCCCGCTCCAGCCTCTTCCACGCTCGGCCGTGCGTGGCTCCGCCCGTGGCCACCCTGCCGCCTCAAGCTCACGCGCCAGCGGGCTCCCTGCAGCTCCCGCGCACTGCTCCAGCCCCGGTCTCTCCTCTTCTGCGCCCGTAGAACCGGCCCCGGCCTTCCGCGCCGCCTCCTTCACTCCGCGACCGGCTGCGTCGTCCACGCGCCGCTCGCTCCGCCTCTACATCCCGCAGCGCGTACGCGTTTGCCCGCGCCAGCTCCGCGTTGCTGCTCCGGCCTCCGCGTCGCCTCGTCTCCGACTGCGCCTCGCGCGCGCGCATCCGCGCCGGCCGCAGCCCCATCCTGGCCCGGCCGACTGCCGCCCATGCCGGGTTCCCTCCCGTGCTGCCTGTGCGTGACTCCATGTCGGCGCTCGCGGGCTCCGTCCCGCCTCGGTCAGCTACGCCCCCGGGCCGTCTTGCCGCGGTCGACTGCGCCGCCGTCCCGGCCGGCTCCAGGTGCCCGCCCCGCGTGATCCGGCTCCGTCACCCGGCTCCGGGTCGCCCGCCTCGCCCTGGCCGGCCTTCGCCTGCCCGCCTGGCCGCCTCACCAGTCGCCCAGTCGGCTGGCCCCGTTTCCTCGTCCGCGCCTCGCTAGGTGCGCCCACGGCTCCGCCCGCACCCGGCTGGTCCTCCCGCAGCCGGCCCCGGCCTCCCGAGCCGTCTACGCTCCTGGCCCCGTTCCGCTCCCGGCGTCCGGGTCGTCGGCTCCTCCGCCTGCCACCCGCCGCGCCCGCCTGCGCCGGCTCCCGTGACCCAGCCCCGCGTCCTCCGCCGGCAGCGCCGGCTTCCCGCCCGTGCCGCCTGGCCGCCTCGCTCCGCTCCTGGGCACCCTCACGGCCGGGAGCGCGCGCCCGCACGCCGGCATTTTGGTCCGGCTATTCGTAAAGAAAAAGAGAAGGGTCCGGCTCCCCGCATGGAGTCGGACAGAAAGAGAAGAGAAGAAGAGGCCGACTGCCCACTAGCCGGCTGGAGAAAAGTCAGGCCGGGTGCCCAGTCGGCTGACTAAAAGAGAGAGAGAGAGAGAGAGAGAGGAGAGAGAGAAGTCGGCTGGGAGAAAGATAGAAAAGAAAAACCCGTCCGGATGACCCGTCCGTCTGCTTCGCCACTCGGACGGTCAGTCGTGACCCGCGCTGCCGGCTGTGCCAAGCTGGCTGGACTACCTCCTGCTCCGACGACGCACCCAGCGGGTGCGCTGACGCGCCCCCGCGAGAAAGAAGACAAGGTAGTTGCCGGAAGATCCGGCCCGACTGCTCAGCAGTCGGCCCGAATCTCGGGGGCTACACCCAGCGGGTGCGCTGACGCGCCCCCACGAAGAAGAAGACATAGTAGTTGCCGGGAGATCCGGCCTGACTGCTCAACAGTCGGCCCAGATCTTGGGGGCTACACCCAGCGGGTGTGCTGACACGCTCACGCGAGAAAGAAGACAAAGTAGTTGCCGGGAGATCCGGCCCAACTGCTCAGCAGTCGGCCCAGATCTCGGGGGCTACACCCAGCGGGTGCGCTGACGCGCCCCCGCAAAGAAGAAGACATAGTAGTTGCCGGGAGATCCAGCCCGACTGCTCAACAGTCGGCCCAGATCTCGGGGGCTACACCCAGCAGGTGCACTGACGCGCCCCCGCGAGAAAGAAGACATAGTAGTTGCCGGGAGATCCGGCCCGACTGCTCAGCAGTCGACCCGAATCTTGGGGGCTACATCCAGCAGGTGCGCTGACGCGCCCCCGCGAAGATTGCAGACAAGAGAAGAGTTTTGTCCAGCTCCAAGCAGCCGGCAGAAGAGAAAAAGAAGAAGATAGGCGCTGCAAGATGCATCGCCGCCTGGCCGGTCGAGCCTGACCGGCCGGGACCCCCTTCGAGCACCCGAAGGCTCGAATACTACACACAGCGGGAGCGCCGGCGCGCTCCGCCAGCGCCGAGCCGCGCCGGCTGTCTTCAGCAAACTCCGCCTCGGCAACACGAAAACGAATGTGAGCTCCTCACCCGCATATTTTTTTCAGCACGCAATCACGGATAACCCCGAGCGATGCTCGAGGGCTGTCTCCGCGTTTTATTACAGTTGCATCACTGTTCGCCCTGGCGCCAACTAGAGTTGGCTCAGGGGCTGGCCGCTTGGCCTGAGACGTTAGTTCCCGCAGACGGCTTAGTACCATGCGCGGTACCAAAGGCCCACTCTTAGTCACAGATCGCAGAGCGGCTGTCCGACTAGCAAGAGTGAACGCTGGAGGCCACCCACGCGAAAAACGACCGGGAAGAAAAATGCTTCGGGCGACCCGACCGTTTCCTTTATAAGTATCTGCTCGGTTAAATCCACTCCCAGAGTCTGAGTACTGTACACTCCACTTTGCGGCCCACTCTTAGCCACAGACCGCAGAGCGGCTGTCCGGCGAGCGAGAGCACAAGCCAAAAGGCGGAGGGAACACGAAAAAGATTGAAGGGGGCTCGAACGAAACCGAGTCGGCACCCTCTGCATAAAACTTGCAATGCTAAAAGCAAACATTTGATATATCTGCGTGGACTAACTTTGTCTTTTTCATGATCATTTCCATGAACACTCGCCAAAAAACCTCCGCCCAACTTTGCCAAGTTGCCCGGAGGCTTGGGGGCTACTGTCGGAGTAATTGGACACGAATACCCCGAAGACGGCGAGACAAGAATTCAAGATATCGGGGCTAGCAAAGCCCCTCAGTCCAACTACCTGGCCGACGGCTGACTGCTGGCTGCCGACTCCTCCGCCAGGCCGACTACTGGTTGCCGACTGCTCCACCAGGCCGACTGGTGGCTGCCAACTCCTCCACCAGGACGACTGCTGGCTACCGACTCCTCCACCAGGCCGACTCCTGGCTGCCGACTCCTCCACCAGGCCGACTGCCCGAAGTCAAGTGCAGCCGGACGTGACCCCGACGTGACGACCATACCCGGCACTGTTCACGTGACACCCCAGCCATCATGTACAGTGTCCCTTGTCCCTGGGCACTATTTATGAAGTGACCCAGGGGACAAGGATGACACCCCACCATGCCACTAGCTAGCTAGCTACCATGCCTACATGGCTTACATGCTAAGCTAGCTCCCACTATATATAGCTACCCATCCACCCATCCTCACACACGTATGAGCACACACTCATTTGGCCACTAGAGCATGCTTGCTCATCCCGGCCACAGATACATACATGAGGCTAGTAGCATATAGCACTCATCTAAATACAGCTCCAGGAGCACTCTGTACTACAGATATACCACATATACTCAGACATGCAGGAGTAGGGGTGTTATCTCTCCGGAGAGCCCCGAACCTGGGTAAACTACCGCGTGCTATTCGCATACCCGCTCCCGGGCCTATCAGCAGCAGTCTTGCCCTCACACGAAGCCATCTTGTGGCATATGTCGTCTTGCACCCCTCCCGTGAGAATACCACGACATAACACGAGGCAGTTTTTTGACACGTCTCGTCGAAGCAGAGATCGTGTCCCCTTATTTAGGGATTCTCATCAATACGGGCGTGGGTAACCCAACCATTTCTAGGACTCCTAGATTATAGGCAAGTCCCAAATGGCTACGGAGAGGACGCTTGATATTCACCCTCTTTATAAAGGGGCAAGGCTTTTACTTTTTCCCTCCCATGCTCAATCGAATCCTTCCCCCGTCTCGAGTTCTAACACCGAAAGCCCAGGTCAGGTGCTCCGGACCTTCAATCATGTCCGGATCTAGCCTTCAAGGCCGATGGATGCCCTCCTCCATTACGTAAGAAGACATCAAGAAGTTGAGGGAGGCCAGATACCTGACCGCCGATGTTTCGCATCGGCTGCCTGCCCGAGGGCAGGTCGTCCCTACTCCTGAACCCAATGAAGACGTCATGTTCATCTCCCACTTCCTCCAGGACTAGGCCTCACTCTGGATCCCTTCGTTAGGGGGTTGATGTTTTATTACGGGCTAGATTTCCACGATCTAGCCCCAGACTCCTTTCTCCACATCTCGAAATTCGTTGCCATGTGTGAGGCCTTCCTCCGCATTACCCCTCACTTCGGCATGTGGCTCAAGACCTTTGACGTGAAGCCGAAGATGGTCGAGGGGCAGTATGCAGTGTGCGGAGGCGCATTAATAAGCAAGATAGCAGGAGCTCCGTGGCCCAAAGGTTCCTTTCCAGAGGTGTCCGAATTATGGCAACAGGAGTCGTTTTACATCACAGCTCCCAGAAGTGCCAAGTGGGTGGCTGCCCCCGCTTTCCGCTCAGGCCCTCCACCACAACTGATGTCATGGATTAGTAGAGGGCTGAGCTGGGGTCCTGCCAAGGATGTGCCTGTACTGCAAAGCTGCATCCAAAATCTCTTCGAAGGAGATTTCAGTTTGATTATGGTGGCGCAAGTCATGCTGGTTCATCGAGTCCAGCCTTGCAAACGCCGGCCCCACCGCATGTGGGAGTTCTGAAGGAAATATGCCCTAGAGGCAATAATAAAGTTATTATTTATTTCCTTATATCATGATAAATGTTTATTATTCATGCTAGAATTGTATTAACCGGAAACATAATACATGTGTGAATACATAGACAAACAGAGTGTCACTAGTATGCCTCTACTTGACTAGCTCGTTAATCAAAGATGGTTATGTTTCCTAACCATGAACAAGGAGTTGTTATTTGATTAACGGGATCACATCATTAGGTGAATGATCTGATTGACATGACCCATTCCATTAGCTTAGCACCCGATCGTTTAGTATGTTGCTATTGCTTTCTTCATGACTTATACATGTTCCTATGACTATGAGATTATGCAACTCCCGTTTGCCGGAGGAACACTTTGTGTGCTACCAAATGTCACAACATAAATGGGTGATTATAAAGGTGCTCTACAGGTGTCTCCAAAGGTACATGTTGGGTTGGCGTATTTCGAGATTAGGATTTGTCACTCCGATTGTCGGAGAGGTATCTCTGGGCCCTCTCGGTAATTCACATCACATAAGCCTTGCAAGCATTGCAACTAAAGAGTTAGTTGCGAGATGATGTATTACGAAACGAGTAAAGAGACTTGCCGGTAACGAGATTGAACTAGGTATTGAGATACCGACGATCGAATCTCGGGCAAGTAACATACCGATGACAAAGGGAACAACGTATGTTGTTATGCGGTCTGACCGATAAAGATCTTCGTAGAATATGTAGGAGCCAATATGAGCATCCAGGTTCTGCTATTGGTTATTGACCGGAGATGTGTCTCGGTCATGTCTACATTGTTCTCGAACCCGTAGGGTCCGCACTCTTAAGGTTTCGATGACAGTTATATTATGAGTTTATGAGTTTTGATGTACCGAAGATAGTTCGGAGTCCCGGATGTGATCACGGACATGATGAGGAGTCTCGAAATGGTCGAGACATAAAGATTGATATATTGGACGGCTATATTCGGACACAGGAAGTGTTCCGAGTGATTTCGGAGAAAAACCGGAGAGCCGGAGGGTTACCGGAACCCCCCCGGGAGAAGTAATGGGCCATATGGGCCTTAGTGGAGAGAGAGAGGGGGGTAGCCAAAGGTGGGCCGCGCGCCTCCTCCCCCCCTGGTCCGAATTGTACTAGGAGAGGGGGGGCGGCGCCCCCCTTTCCCTCTCCCTCCCCACTTCCTTCCCCCTCCTAGTAGGAGTCCTACTCCTACTAGGAGGAGGACTCCTCCTTGGCGCGCCTATAGGGCCGGCCGGCCTCCTCCCCTTGCTCCTTTATATACGGGGGCAGGGGCACCCCTAGACACACAAGTTGATCCACGTGATCATATTCTTAGTCGTGTGCGGTGCCCCCTTCCACCATAGTCCTCGATAATATTGTAGCGGTGCTTAGGCGAAGCCCTGCGACGGTAGTACATCAAGATCATCACCATGCCGTCGTGCTGACGGAACTCTTCCCCGACACTTTGCTGGATCGGAGTCCGGGGATCGTCATCGAGCGGAACGTGTGCTAGAACTCGAAGGTGCCGTAGTTTCGGTGCTTGATCGGTCGGGCCGTGGAGACGTACGACTACATCAACCAAACGCTTCCGTTGTTGATCTACAAGGGTACGTAGATCACACTCTCCCCTCTCGTTGCTATGCATCACCATGATCTTGCGTGTGCATAGGAATTTTTTTGAAATTACTACGTTCCCCAACAGTGGCATCCGAGCCTAGGTTTTATGCGTTGATGTTGTGCACGAGTAGAACACAAGTGAGTTGTGGGCGATATAAGTCATACTGCTTACCAGCATGTCATACTTTGGTTCGGCGGTATTGTTGGATGAAGCGGCCCGGACCGACATTACGCGTACGCTTACGCGAGACTGGTTCTACCGACGTGCTTTGCACACAGGTGGCTGGCGGGTGTCAGTTTCTCCAACTTTAGTTGAACCAAGTGTGGCTACACCCGGTCCTTGCGAAGGTTAAAACAGCACCAACTTGACAAACTATCGTTGTGGTTTTGATGCGTAGGTAAGAATGGTTCTTGCTAAGCCCGTAGCAGCCACGTAAAACTTGCAACAACAAAGTAGATGACGTCTAACTTGTTTTTGCAGGGCATGTTGTGATGTGATATGGTCAAGATGTGATGAGATATGAGTTGTTGTATGAGATGATCATGTTTTGTTGAAGTTATCGACAACTGGCAAAATCCTCACGGTTGTCTCTCTATTGGATAAGATGCAAGTGCCCAATAATTGCTTTACTTTATCGCTATGCGATAGAAATAGTTGCAAGAGCAATTGTTGGCGAGACGACCATGTGACGACACATTGATATAAATCAAGATGATGGAGATCATGGTGTCATGCTGGTGACGATATAGATCATGATAGTACTTTGGAGACAGAGATCAAAGGCGCAAGACGATGATGGCCATATCATGTCACATATTTTGATTGCATATGATGTTTATCTTTTATACATCTTATTTTTGCTTTGTTTGACAGTAGCATTTTAAGATGATCTCTCACTAATTATCAAGAAGTGTTCTCCCTAAGTATGCACCATTGCGAAAGTTCTTCGTGCTGAGACACCACGTGATGATCGGGTGTGATAGGCTCTACGTTCAAATACAACGGGTGCAAAACAGTTGCACACGAGGAATACTCAGGTTATACTTGACGAGCCAAGCATATACAGATATGGCCTCGGAACACGGAGACCGAAAGGTCGAGCGTGAATCATATAGTAGATATGATCAACATAGTGATGTTCACCATTGAAACTACTCCATCTCATGTGATGATCGGACATGGTTTAGTTGATTTGGATCACGTGATCACTTAGAGGATTAGAGGGATGTCTATCTAAGTGGGAGTTCTTAAGTAATATGATTAATTGAACTTTAATTTATCATGAACTTAGTCCTAGTAGTATTAGCATATCTATGTTGTAGATCAATAGCTCGCGTTGTTGCTTCCCTTTATTTTTGATATGTTCCTAGAGAAAATTGTGTTGAAAGATGTTAGTAGCAATGATGCGGATTGGATCCGTGATCTGAGGTTTATCCTCATTGCTGCACAGAAGAATTATTTCCTTGATGCACCGCTAGGTGATAGACCTATTGCAGGAGCAGATGCAGACGTTATGAATGTTTGGCTAGCTCAATATGATGACTACTTGATAGTTTAGTGCACCATGCTTAACGGCTTAGAATTGGGACTTCAAAGACGTTTTGAACATCATGGAACATATGAGATGTTCCAGGAGTTGAAGTTAATATTTCAAGCAAATACCCGAGTTGAGAGATATGAAGTTTCCAACAAGTTCTGTAGCTAAAAGATGGAGGAGAATCGCTCAACTAGTGAGCATGTGCTCAGATTGTCTGGGTACTATAATCGCTTGAATCAAGTGGGGTTTAATCTTCCAGATAAAATAGTGATTAACAGAATTCTCTAGTCACCATCACCAAGTTAGTAGAACTTCATGATGAACTATAATATGCAAGGGATAACGGAAACAATTCCCAAGCTCTTCGTGATGTTGAAATCGACGAAGGTAGAAATCAAGAAAGAGCATCAAGTGTTGATGGTTGACAAGACCACTAGTTTCAAGAAAAGGGAAAATGGAAGAAGGGGAACTTCAAGAAGAACGGCAAGCAAGTTGCTACTCAAGTAAAGAAGCCCAAATCTGATCCTAAGCCTGAGACTAAGTGCTTCTACTGCAAAGGGACTAGTCACTGGAAGCGGAACTACTCCAAGTATTTGGCGGATAAGAAGGATGGAAAAGTGAACATAAGTATACTTGATATACATGTTATTGATGTATGCTTTACTAGTGTTTATAGCAACCCCTCAGTATTTGATACTAGTTCAGTTGCTAAGATTAGTAACTCGAAACGGGAGTTGCAGAATAAACAGAGACTAGTTAAGGCTGAAGTGATGATGTGTGTTGGAAGTGGTTCCAAGATTGATATGATCATCATCGCACACTCCCTATAATTTCGGGATTAGTGTTGAACCTAAATAAGTGTTATTGGGTGTTTATGTTGAGCATGAATATGATTTGATCATGTTTATTGTAATACGGTTATTCATTTAAGTAAGAGAATAAATTGTCGTTCTGTTTACATGAATAAAACCTTATATGGTTACACACCCAATGAAAATAGTTTGTTGGATCTCGATCGTAGTGATACACATAATCATAAATTTGAAACCAAAAGATGCAAAGTTAATAATGATAGTGCACCTTATTTGTAGCACTGCCGTTTAGGTCATATTGGTGTAAAGCGCATGAAGAAACTCCATGCTGATGGGATTTTGGAATCACTTGATTATGAATCACTTGATGCTTGCGAACCATGCCTCATGGGCAAGATGACTAAGACTCTGTTCTTCGGAGCGAGCAACTGACTTATTGGAAATAATACATACTGATGTATGCGGTCCGATGAGTGTTAAGGCTCACGGAAAGTATCGTTATTTTCTGAACTTCACAGATGATTTGAGCAGATATGGGTATATCTACTTGATGAAACATAAGTCTGAAACATTTAAAAAGTTCAAAGAATTTCAGAGTGAAGTGGAAAAACATCGTGACAAGAAAATAAAGTTTCTACGATCTGATCGCGGAGACAAATATTTGAGTTACGAGTTTGGTCTTCAATTAAAACAATGTGGAATAGTTTCACAAACTCATGCCACATGGAACACCACAGCATAATGGTGTGTCCGAACGTCATAACCGTACTTTATTGGATATAGTGCAATCTATGATGTCTCTTACCGATCTACCACTATCATTTTGGGGTTATGCATTAGAGACAGCTGCATTCACGTTAAAAGGGCACCATCTAAATCTGTTGAGACGACACCGTATGAACTGTGGTTTGGCAAGAAACCAAAGTTGTCATTTCTTAAAGTTTGGGGTTGCAATGCTTATGTGAAAAAGTTTCATCCTGATAAGCTCAAACCCAAATCGGAAAAGTGTGTCTTCATAGGATACCCAAAAGGTTACTGTTGGGTACACCTTCTATCACAGATCCAAAGGCAAGACATTCGTTGCTAAGAATGGATCATTTCTAGAGAAGGAGGTTCTCTTGAAAGAACTGAGTGGGAGGAAAGTAGAACTTGATAAGGTAATTGTACCTTCTCCCTTATTGGAAAGTAGTTCATCACAGAAATCTGTTCCTGCGACTACTACACCAATTAGTGAGGAAGCTAATGATGATGATCATGTAACTTCAGATCAAGTTACTACCGAATCTCGTAGGTAAACCAGAGTGAGATCCACACCAGAGTGGTACGGTAATCCTGTTCTGGAGGTCATGCTACTTGACCATGACGAACCTACGAACTATGAAGAAGCGATGGTGAGCCCAGATTCCGCAAAATGGCTTGAGGCCATGAAATCTGAGAAGGGATCCATGTATGAGAACAAAGTATGGACTTTGGTTGACTTGCCCGATGATCGGCAAGCCATTGATAATAAATGGATCTTCAAGAGGAAGACGGACACTAATAGTAGTGTTACTATCTACAAAGCTAGAATTGTCGCAAAAGTTTTCGACAAGTTCAAGGTGTTGACTACGATGAGAGTTTCTCACTCGTATCTATGCTTAAGTCTGTCCGAATCATGTTAGCAATTGCCGCATTTTATGAAATCTGGCAAATGGATAAACAAAACTGCATTCCATAATAGATTTATTAAAGAAGAGTTGTATATGATACAACCAAAAGGTTTTGTCAATCCTAAAGGTGCTAACAAAATATGCAAGCTCCAGCGATCCATCTATGGACTGGTGCAAGCATCTCGGAGTTGGAATATACTCTTTGATAAGTTGATCAAAGCATATAGTTTTATACAGACTTGTGATGAAGCCTGTATTTACAAGAAAGTGAGTGGGAGCACTACAACATTTCTGATAAGTATATGTGAATGACATATTGTTGATCGAAAATAATGTAGAATTATTCTGCAAAGCATAAAGGAGTGTTTGAAAGGAATTTTCCAAAGAAAGACCTCGGTGAAGCTGCTGACATATTGAACATCAAGATCTATAGAGATAGATCAAGACGCTTGATAAGTTTTTTTTCAATGAGTACATACCTTGACAAGATTTTGAAGTAGTTCAAAATAGAACAGTCAAAGAAAGAGTTCTTGTCTGTGTTACAAGGTGTGAAATTGAGTAAGACTCAAAACCCGACCACGACAGAAGATAGAAAGAGAATGAAAGTCATTCCCTATGCCTCAGCCATAGGTTCTATAAAGTATGCCATGCTATGTACCAGATCTATTGTATACCCTACACTGATTTTGGCAAGGTAGTACAATAGTGATCTAGGAGTAGATCACTGGACAGCGGTCAAAATTATCCTTAGTGGAATAAGGATATGTTTCTCGATTATGGAGGTGACAAAAAGGTTCGTCGTAAAGGGTTACGTCGATGCAAGTTTTGACACTAATCCAGATGACTCTAAGTCTCAATCTGGATACATATTGAAAGTAGGAGCAATTAGCTAGAGTAGCTCTGTGCAGAGCATTGTTGACATAGAAATTTGCAAAATACATACGGATCTGAATGTGGCAGACCCGTTGACTAAACTTCTCTCACAAGCAAAACATGATCACTTTTTGGGTCTTAATCACATAGCGATGTGAACTAGATTATTGAATCTAGTAAACCCTTTGGGTGTTAGTCACATGGAGATGTGAACCAATCACATAAAGATGTGAACAATTGATGTTAAATCACATGGCGATGTGATCTAGATTATTGACTCTAGTGCAAGTGGGAGACTGAAGGAAATATGCCCTAGAGGCAATAATAAAGTTATTATTTATTTCCTTATATCATGATAAATGTTCTATTATTCATGCTAGAATTGTATTAACCGGAAACATAATACATGTGTGAATACATAGACAAACAGAGTGTCACTAGTATGCCTCTACTTGACTAGCTCGTTAATCAAAGATGGTTATGTTTCCTAACCATAGACAATGAGTTGTTATTTGATTAACGGATCACATCATTAGGAGAATGATGTGATTGACTTGACCCATTCCATTAGCTTAGCACTTGATCGTTTAGTTTGTTGCTATTGCTTTCTTCATGACTTATACATGTTCCTATGACTATGAGATTATGCAACTCCCGTTTGCCGGAGGAACACTTTGTGTGCTACCAAACGTCACAACGTAAATGGGTGATTATAAAGGTGCTCTACAGGTGTCTCCAAAGGTACATGTTGGGTTGGCGTATTTCGAGATTAGGATTTGTCACTCCGATTGTCGGAGAGGTATCTCTGGGCCCTCCCGGTAATTCACATCACATAAGCCTTGCAAGCATTGCAACTAAAGAGTTAGTTGTGAGATGATGTATTACGAAACGAGTAAAGAGACTTGCCGGTAACGAGATTGAACTAGGTATTGAGATACCGACGATCGAATCTCGGGAAAGTAACATACCGATGACAAAGGGAACAACGTATGTTGTTATGCGGTCTGACCGATAAAGATCTTCATAGAATATGTTGGAGCCAATAAGAGCATCCAGGTTCCGCTATTGGTTATTGACTGGAGACGTGTCTCGGTCATGTCTACATTGTTCTCGAACCCGTAGGGTCCGCACGCTTAAGGTTTCGATGACAGTTATATTATGAGTTTATGAGTTTTGATGTACCGAAGATAGTTCGGAGTCCCGAATGTGATCACGGACATGACAAGGAGTCTCGAAATGGTCGAGACATAAAGATTGATATATTGGATGGCTATATTCGGACACCGGAAGTGTTCCGGGTGATTTCGGAGAAAAACCGGAGAGCCAGAGGGTTACCGGAACCCCCCGGGAGAAGTAATGGGCCATATGGGCCTTAGTGGAGAGAGAGAGAGGGGTAGCCAAAGGTGGGCCACGCGCCTCCTCCCCCCCTGGTCCGAATTGGACTAGGAGAGGGGGGCGGCGCCCCCCTTTCCCTCTCCCTCCCCACTTCCTTCCCCCTCCTAGTAGGAGTCCTACTCCTACTAGGAGGAGGACTCCTCCTTGGCGCGCCTATAGGGCCGGCCGGCCTCCTCCCCTTGCTCCTTTATATACGGGGGCAGGGGGCACCCCTAGACACACAAGTTGATCCACGTGATCATATTCTTATCCGTGTGCGGTGCTCCCTTCCACCATAGTCCTTGATAATATTGTAGCGGTGCTTAGGCGAAGCCCTGCGATGGTAGTACATCAAGATCATCACCACGCCATCGTGCTGACGGAACTCTTCCCCGACACTTTGCTGGATCGGAGTCCGGGGATCGTCATCGAGCTGAACGTGTGCTAGAACTCGGAGGTGCCGTAGTTTCGGTGCTTGATCGGTCGGGCCGTGGAGACGTACGACTACATCAACCAAACGCTTCCGTTGTCGATCTACAAGGGTACGTAGATCACACTCTTCCCTCTCGTTGCTATGCATCACCATGATCTTGCGTGTGCGTAGGAATTTTTTTGAAATTACTACGTTCCCCAACAAGTTCAACCCAGAAGGGCCGCGTACTATTTAGAATTTCCTCGGCCTGACGCACGAGGAGATGTACAAATCATTCTTCGGACCCCAAATAGAGTGTCCGGATATTATCGAGGACGTGGGCTTGAGCAGCAACCGTACCGCCGACCAAGTAAGTAATCCTTTAGACGAACACACCGTCTTTTATTTACCACGACGTCACTCGAAGAAGTCGCTCTTTGACCAGGACTGGATAACAAAGGCGAAGATGATTCGGTGTTCGGCCCCCCTTCCTGAGGGTTTGGAAAATCTAGTACTAGAAAAGATGCTCGAGCTAGCACCTTGCCCGAAGCCCTCAAAGGAAGACAAAGGGGGGAATAATGAGGGCGAAAGCAGACCTCCATCGCTACCTATTCTGACAAAGGGAACGAGCGCCTCTGTGAGAGAGGATAACCGAGGGGAGGAATCGGACATTCTCTCACCCCGGGGGAGGAAGAGGATTACCTCTGAAGATCCGAAAACCAAGGTTTCCAAGCGGGAGAAGAAATCTTCACCAGAGGGCCCTGCCTTGGAGAGTGCTCTTGCCGCACAGAGTCCGCGCGGGGATCAGCCCTCTAATGAGCTGTAAGTACTTAAAAAGTACTTTAATACTGAAGATATATTACCTTAGCTCTGAGGAAAATAACTGAAGTATTTATCTCACAGTTCGGATCTTTGCCCTTCTCAGCAAAGCTCGCCTTCGGGGGATCTTCTTCCGGAGATGATGGAGAGCGAAACGCCTCCCCTGGACTCCTCCGCTCAAGAAGCAGGCGACCTTGAGGTGTCGTCACGGAGGGCCTCTCCGAATCCGGTGAGGCCAGAAGATAATCCTATAGTCACCCGAAGTCCCCAGCGTCCGGCTCTCGAAGAGAGCAAACAGAAGAGTCCGGCACCGACTGGTATGCGGATGTACTGAGAGAGCTGTTGGAGCGAGCGGCCATCTCAGAAGAACACCGTACATTGATGGGTATGGTGATGGAAAGGATCTCATTCGCCGAAAGCGGGTTGCATGATGCCTTTATGAGTCTACTGACGGGCTTTGAGGTACGTAAAATGATGTACATTTGTGATGGTACCGCACATTTTTTTAGGTGTGCCCTATGTAGATAGTAGCCCCTGAGACTCTAGTTGTCGCCGAGGACGGTGGCAAACAGAGGATCGTAGTCCCAGGCAATAACCATACCGCTTTAATGTGCAGGTAGTGGGAGCTCCGGTGGCTAGCCGGACTCATGAGTTTGCCGAACTAAAGCAGCAACTAGATGCGGCAGACGCCGACATCGAGCTTGTTAACAAGCGGCTTGACGAGTCACAGGGTAAGTAATGTTTTTCTGGTGAATGTCACATAATAAGAGCAGCATGATGCCAGTATCTTTAATATGTTGTGACTGCAGACGAAGCTGCCACCGTAGAGACCCTTTGGGCGGAACTTGCCCGAGCCAAGGAACAAGCAAGAATTAGTAATGCGGCTGCTTTGAAGGCAGCCGAAGAGTTAAGAGCCAAGAAGGCCGTGCATTGCGAAAGCAAAGAGAAGATGGCTAAGATGGCCGTAGAATTAAAAGACACTGTCGACCATTGCCAGTTCCTTGAAAAAGAGAACCGATTGAAGGCAGCGGACCTTGAAAAGGCCACGATGGTGACCAAAGACACTCGCTCTGCTATGAGGGCGAAGAAAGAGGAGCTGCACGAATCCGGGGATATTGCGGCTGGGAAGCCCTTTCTGCTGCAGAGGAAGTTCGGGGATCCGCGGTATGCCCCTCTGGATCGGCTGTGGAGTTCGGCAGACGCATATATGGACTTGGCGGTGAGCGCTGCCGATGTGGCCAAATACTTCCAAGGTCAAACAGATCGTGAAGTGGACAAGCTGTTCTGGTCGCAATTCAACGTTCCAGAGCGTTCGCTTCCATTGAATGATCAGCTAGCCGAATGGGCTGAACTAAATAGGTTGTCCGGACTTGCCATGAGGTCTGTCGTGGATCAGCTGTGGCCGGAAAAGCCGAAGCCGAACAGCTATTTCAGCTTAGTGCAGTAGTTCCTTGGTGCGGTGCCGCGCATCAATGCGATGAAGAGTTCGGCGTGCATAGAAGGCTCGCGGATGGCCCTTGCCCATGTTAAAGCATACTGGGCGGAGACAGATGCTACCACTGTTGCGGCGCAGGGTTCGGCCATAGGCCGAGTGGCTGCCGAGCACTATTTCGAAGAGGTTCTCGAGGGTGCTCGTTTGTTGGAGGCCCAATGCTCGAAGAATATTATGTTTGGGTGACATGTATTCCCATTGTAAACACAATGTTTTTATGAAATTTATTAAGGCTGTGTTTATACTTTTGCCTGAAAGTAATATGATGCCTCCTGTGCGGCCGTTTCTGTATACATGTGTATAACCTGAAAGATTGCAGTCGTCGGCTTCAGCCCCCACGCATATAATGCGGAGGTGTTCGCAGAAGACGCGTGTTCACACATAACCCAATGTCTTGGTCCTATTAAGGAGGTGATAGCGCAGCGAACGAGGCAACCGGACTATAATGCTTTAACACTTTCACTTAGCCATAGGAGTTTGACGGTGGGGCTACTATATAGCCCCTGTTGGCTCCGCGCGCTCCCGAATTCGGGGTGCGTACATGCCTGGCCGGGAAACGGCCCTTCGTTAAGGCGGAGGAATTCTAACATTCCGATAGGTCATCGAGTGGTTGACCAGTCTCACGCTATATCATGACAGTCAGTTTTCGGCTTTCTCTACTGAGGTGCTTGTCCAGATGACCCGGGGCACAATCACAGTAGTTCTCCTAGTGCTACCTTAGCCGATAGAGCGGAACGTAAGGTACCAAAACATAGGAGCTGGGCAAACCCAACATTTGACCAAAGACATGATTCAGAGCTGATGCATATAAGGCCAAACTCGCGACGCCGAACACTCCCTAAGGTATTCGGTCTCTATGTTATAAACCGGGCCTAAATAGTGCCCTTTGTAAGAAGCCCCTTGTGTACAGGTATGGGCGTTTATTCTGACGTGACCACATGCCAAGACGTCAGCATCCTTCTCAATTGTATTTGAGAATCCAAGGGATGTATATCAACAAGAGACAGTAAAAAAAGGTTTACGCAGGGTCTTAATCTAAAAAGAATCCTTGGAGCGGGTCCCTGCTGCACGTCTGCGCCCGTGTCTCCGTTGTGCCGTATCCTGGACGGGTGTAGCACGATGGTCATCTGTGTGAGTTACATATAGCTGCGCCGGACTCGTTTGGCCGTGTTCGTGGTCTTGACGACCTATCAAATGCTGTTAGCTGGTGAGGCCATTTTTAGTGTGCGGCTGCCAAGGCAGTCACCCTCTCTTCGGTGCGCAGGGATCGCTTAATATTTCCACTCACTGTAATGATGCCACATGGACCGGGCATCTTGAGCGTAAGGGAAGCGTAATGCGGTATTGCATTAAAGCGAGCGAAAGCTTCACGTCCAAGTAGTGCTTGATAGCCACTTTGGAATGGAGAAATGTGGAATGTTAAATTTTCGCTACGGAAGTTATCGGGGAAGCCGAATATAACCTCAAGTAGCAGGGAGCCCGTGCAACGAGCCCCTGGGCCTGGCGTTACTCCTTTAAGGGTAGTATTGCTGAGGAAAATTTTCGTTGGGTCTATCCCCATTTTGCGGATTGTATCCTGGTATATCAGGTTTAAACTGCTGCCACCGTCCATCAGGACTCATGTAAAGTGGTATCCGTCAATTATTGGGTCTAGTACTAGTGCGGCCCATCCTGCACGCCGGATACTTGCTGAGTAATCACGATGGTCGAAAGTGATCGGTTGAGACGACCAGTGGCAGGACTCCGCGGTGATAGGCCCTTAGGCATATTTTTCTGGGAGTGCCGCTTTGCTTCTCCCCTTGATCATGTGTAACACGTTGACTGTTTTGACTTATGGTGGAAATTTCTTTTGTTCCCTAGTGTCTTGCTTGAGAGGCTCATCCTCGTCTTCGCTTGGTGTATCCTCCCCCGTGTGTACGGTGTTGAGATTGCCGGACTGCTTGAAGACCCAACATTCTCTATGGGTATGATTAGCAGGTTTACCGGGGGTGCTATGGATCTGACATACTTGGTCCAGAATTTTGTTTAGGCTGGACAGTTCGTCTCTGGCGCCTTTAGAGGGCGGCTTTTGCTAACTTGGCCGAGACCTTTTGAATCCGGCGTTTACCGCCGTGCTCTTCAGGTTGTCTTCTTTATTCCGGCGCTTATTATTTTTGTTGCGTCGTCATTTCCCGTTTTCATCTCTAACTTCGGATGTACTTGGGTCACTGGTGCTGCATCTGGCTAGCCAACTATCCTCACCCGCGCAAAAGCGGGTCATGAGGCTTGTTAATGCTGCCATTGTTCTCGGCTTTTCTTGGCCAAGGTGTCTGGCAAGCCATTCGTCATGGATGCTATGCTTAAAAGTTGCCAAGGCTTCGGTGTCCGGACAGTCGACTATTTGGTTCTTTTTAGTAAGAAACCTGTTCCAAAGCTTTCGGGCTGACTCTCCGGTCTGTTGAGTTATATGACTCAAATCGTCCGCGTCCGGAGGTCGGACATAAGTCCCTCGAAAATTTGCCCGAAAAGCGTCTTCGAGCTCTTCCCAGCTTCCAATGGAGCTTTCGGGGAGGCTTTTAAGCCAGTGCCGAGCTGGCCCTTTGAGTTTGTGGGGTAAATACTTAATGGCATGGAGATCATCTCCTCGAGCCATATGGATATGGAGGATATAGTCCTCAATCCAGACCCCAGGGTCTGTTGTTCAGTCGTATGCCTCTATGTTTACGGGTTTGAATACCTCTGGAAATTCATGGTCCAGTACCTTGTCGGTGAAACATACGGGGTGTGCAGCACCCCTGTATCTGGGTGTACTGTAGTGTTCGGATGTTTGTTGTGTTGCATCATATGCTGGAGCGCGCCTGCGTGGTCCATAGATGGATCTGGTTGCGCCGTCCTTTTGATGCGAGCCCTCGTGTGGATCGCGTATTGGCTTATGTGCGGCATTGCTTGCCACTCTATGTTGGCCGTGAGGTCGTCTATCCGGCCAAGTGGCCGTTTTAATTTTTGGTTGCGGGGGATCTAAGGCCTCCTCATCGAATTCAGGTAGCAACTTCCGCTTCGGGTAGCTCTTGGTGGGGCGATTACCGCCATACTTCGCTGCTGTGTTGAGTACTTTGCTCCATCTGATCTGGAGTGTGCTTTGCGCAGCCTTGAGCCTTTGCTTCTGCTTTTTTAGACTCCTCGCGGTGGCAACAAGCCTTTGACGAGCATTCTATTGCTCCGGGTGTCTGTCCGGTGTTATGTCATCCAGACTATTATCTTTGACAGAATCGGATTGTTCGGTTTGATTCTCCGTGTTGCCGTGGTCCGGCAATGGTTCACCCTGCTCTAACGCTGGGTCTGTATGGTCATTGTTTCTACTGAGGCGGGATTTGGGGTGGCGCTTACGCCGCCGCTTTGACTGCTTCTCGAGGGGACAACCCTTTGTTGCGTCCTTCCGTTCCTCGTCGTCGTTTTCTTTTGGTGTGTTCACCATGTATATGTCATGTGGTGAAGTGGGCGTCCAGTGCCCTGTGGGCAGTGGTTCCTCTTCGTTTCCTGCATCGTCATCCATACCGTCGATGTCTTCAGAGTCAAAGTCGAGCATGTCAGTTAAGTCAACGACAGTGGCTACTAAGTGGGTGGTGGGTGGGCCGCGAATTTCTTCATCGTCCGCATCCCAGTCTTGCCGGACATAGTTCGGCCAGGATCCTCCTGACAAGGAGAGAGACCTTAATGAGTTCAGTATGTCGCCAAAGGGCGAATGCTGAAAAATATCCGCGGAGGTAAACTCCATGATCGGTGCCCAATCGGATTCGATAGGAACGGGCGTAGGCGGCTCGGAGTCCGTGGCCGGAGAAGGATCCGGTAGTTTAACAACACGGCTCTCGTGCTAGGTAAGGTCGATGTTCGGCTCGATCGCCGCTAAGGGTAAGGCTTCCGCAACGGGTTCCATCCACCCGTCCACGGAAGGCGCAACTGGCTCCGAATTGAGGGTCGAAGCGGCTGCCGGTGCGATCTTAACACTGTCCGATGGTAGAGCTAAATCATACTCATCGTGACCGCGTGACGCGCAAGGCAGAGGCTCGAATCCGTCGAAGATCAAGTCTCCGCAGATATCGGTCATGTAGTTTAAGCTTCCAAACCCGACCTGGTGGCCAGGGGCGTAACTTTCAATCTGCTCCAGATGGCCAAGCGAATTGGCCCGCAGTACAAAGCCGCCGAACACGAAGATCTGTCCAGGGAGAAAAGTCTCACCCTGGACTGCATCGCTATCGATGATAGTAGGATCCATCAAGCCTAACGGTGACGACACAGATGAACTCTCAATGAAAGCACCAATGTCGGTGTCAAAACCGGCGGATCTCGGGTAGGGGGTCCCGAACTGTGCGTCTAAGGCGGATGGTAACAGGAGGCAAGGAACACGATGTTTTACCCAGGTTCGGGCCCTCTTGATGGAGGTAAAACCCTACGTCCTTCTTGATTAATATTGATGATATGGGTAGTACAAGAGTAGATCTACCACGAGATCAGAGAGGCTAAACCCTAGAAGCTAGCCTATGGTATGATTGTATGTTGTAGTTGTTGTGTCCTACGGACTAAAACCCTTCGGTTTATATAGACACCGGAGAGGGTTAGGGTTACACAAGGTCGGTTACAAAGGAGGAGATACTCATATCTGTATTGCCTAGCTTGCCTTCCACGCCAAGTAGAGTCCCATCCAGACACGAGACGAAGTCTTCAATCTTGTATCTTCATAGTCTAACAGTCCGGCCAATGGAGATAGTCCGGCTGTCCGGAGACCCCCTAATCCAGGACTCCCACAAACACCATGAGTTTCTTCAATAGGTAAAGGATTAAGATCATATGTTTCTTCAATAGGCGGTAGATTAAGACCATGTATTTCTTCAATAGGAGGTAAATTCTTAACATCTTCAGCTTTAATACCTTTTTCTTTCATAGATTTCTTTGCCTCTTGCATATCTTCAGGACTGAGAAATAGAATACCCCTCTTCTTCGGAGTTGGTTCAGGACTGAGAAACAAAACCAGCACAACTATCCAGGTAATCTCTGGAGGCATCGGTTAGTCCATTATAAAAGATATCAAGTATTTCATTTTTCTTAAGATGATGATCAGGCAAAGCATTAAGTAAATTGGAGAAGCCTCCCCCAAGCTTGTGGGAGACTCTCTTCTTCAATTTGCACAAGATTATATATATCCCTTAAAGCAGCTTGTTTCTTATGAGCAGGGAAATATTTAGCAGAGAAGTAATAAATCATATCCTGGGGACTACGCACATAACCAGGATCAAGAGAATTAAACCATATCTTATCATCACCCTTTAATGAGAGCGGAAATATTTTAAGGATATAAAAGTAGCGAGTTCTCTCATCTTTAGTGAACAGGGTGGCAATATCATTTAATTTAGTAAGATGTGCCACAACAGTTTCAGATTCATAGCCATGAAAAGGATTAGATTCAACCAAAGTAATTATATCAGGATCGACAGATAATTCATAATCCTTATCGGTAACACAGATAGGTGAAGTAGCAAAAGCAGGGTCAGGTTTCATTCTAGCATTTAGAGATTGCTTGTTCCATTTAGATAATAACCTCTTGAGTTCGTATCTATCTTTGCAAGCTAAAATAGCTAAAGAAGTTTCTTTATCAAAAACATAACCCTCAGGAATAACAGGCAAGTCTTCATCATCAATTTCATCAGTATTATCAGATTCAATATTTTCAATCTCTCTAGCCCTAGCAAGTTGTTCATCAAGAAATTCACCAAGTGGCACAGTAGTATCAAGCATAGAAGTAGTTTCATCATAAGTATCATGTATAGCAGAAGTGGCATCATCAATAACATGCGACATATCAGAACGAATAGCAAAAGCAGGTTTAGGTGTCGCAAGCTTACTCAAAACAGAAGGTGAATCAAGTGCAGAGCTAGATGGCAGTTCCTTACCTCCCCTCATAGTTGAGGGATAAATCTTAGTTCTCAGATCTTTCAAGTTCTTCATAATGATAAGAGATATAAATCCCAAGTGACTCAAAGAATAGAGTTATGCTCCCCGGCAACGGCGCCAGAAAATAGTCTTGATAACCCACAAGTATAGGGGATCGCAACAGTTTTCAAGGGTAAAGTATTCAACCCAAATTTATTGATTCGACACAAGGGGAGCCAAAGAATACTCTCAAGTATTAGCAGCTGAGTTGTCAATTCAACCACACCTGGAAACTTAGTATCTGCAGCAAAGTATTTAGTAGCAAAGTAATATGATAGTAGTGGTAACGGTAGCATAAGGTAACAGTAGTAAAAGTAATGTTTTTGGTATTTTGTAGTGATGATAGCAATAGCAACGGGAAAGTAAATAAGCAAAGAACAATATATGGAAAGCTCGTAGGCAATGGATCGGTGATGGAGAATTATGCCGGATGCGGTTCATCATGTAACAGTCATAACCTAGGGTGACACAGAACTAGCTCCAGTTCATCAATGTAATGTAGGCATGTATTCCGAATATAGTCATACGTGCTTATGGTAAAGAACTTACATGCCATCTTTTGTCCTACCCTCCCGTAGCAGTGGGGTCCTTACGGAAACTAAGGGATATTAAGGCCTCCTTTTAATAGAGTACCAGAACAAAGCATTAACACATAGTGAATACATGAACTCCTCAAACTACGGTCATCACCGGTAAGTATCCCAATTATTGTCACTTCGGGGTTAACAGATCATAACACATAATAGGTGACTATAGACTTGCAAGATAGGATCAAGAACTCTCATATATTGATGAAAACATAATAGGTTCAGATCTAAAATCATGGCACTCGGGCCCTAGTGACAAGCATTAAGCATAGCAAAGTCATAGCAACATCAATCTCAGAACATAGTGGATACTAGGGATCAAACCCTAACAAAACTAACTCGATAACATGATAGATCCCATCCAACCCATCACTGTCCAGCAAGCCTACGATGAAATTACTCATGCACGGCGGTGAGCATCATGAAATTGGTGATGGAGGATGGTTGATGATGACGATGGCGATGGATTCCCCTCTCCGGAGCCCCGAACGGACTCCAGATCAGCCCTCCCAAGAGGTTTTAGGGCTTGGCGGCGGCTCCGTATCGTAAAATGTGATGAATTCTTCTCTCCGGTTTTTCTCTCCCCGAAACACAATATATAGAGTTGGAGTTGGAGTCGGAGGAGCTCCAGGGGGGCCACGAGGTAGGTGGCGCGCCCTCCACCCTCATGGACAGGTGGTGGGCCCCTGGCCTTCATCTTTTGCAGGTATTTTTTATATTTTCCAAAAAGTTGCTCCGTGAAGTTTCAGGTCATTCCGAGAATGTTTGTTTCTGCACATAAATAACACCATGGTAATTCTGCTGAAAACAACGTCAGTCCGGGTTAGTTCCATTCAAATCATGCAAGTTAGAGTCCAAAACAAGGGCAAAAGTGTTTGGAAAAGTAGATACGACGAAGACGTATCAAAGGGTGATGCAGCAAAGTAGCATAAGTATTTCCCTCAGTTTTTGAGAACCAGGGTATCAATCTAGTAGGAGACAACGCACAAGTCACCTAGTACCTGCACAAACAATCAAGAACCTTATAACCAACGCGATAAAGGGGTTGTCAATCCCTTCACTGTCACTCGCAAAAGTGAGATCTGATAAAGATAGTAAGATAAATATTTTTGGTATTTTTGTTGTATAGATTGGAAATTAAAGATTGAAAAATAGTAAACAAGGTGTGATGTAAAGAAAAGAGATGCAATATAATAAGAAAGAGACCCGGGGGCCATAGGTATCACTAGTGGCTTCTCTCAAGATAACATGTATTACGGTGGGTGAACAAATTACTGTCGAGCAATTGATAGAAAAGTGCATAGTTATGAGAATATCTAGGCAATGATTATGAACATAGGCATCACGTCCGTGTCAAGTAGATCGAAACGATTCTACATCTACCACTATTACTCCACACATCGACCGCTATCCAGCATGCATCTAGAGTATTAAGTTCATAAGAACGGAGTAACGCATTAAGCAAGATGACATGATGTAGAGGGATAAACTCAAGCAATATGGTATAAACCCCATCTTTTTATCCTCGATGGCAACAATACAATACGTGCCTTGCTGCCCCTACTGTCACTGGGAAAGGACACCACAAGATTGAACCCAAAGCTAAGCACTTCTCCCATTGCAAGAAAGATCAATCTAGTAGGACAAACTAAACCGATAATTCGAAGAGACTTGCAAAGATATCAAATCATGCATATAAGAATTCAGAGAAGAACCAAAACATATTCATAGATAATCTTTTTCATAAACCCACAATTCATCGGATCTCGGCAAACACACCGCAAAAGAGTATTACATCGAATAGATCTCCAAGAACATCGAGGAGAACTTTGTATTGAGAATCAAAGAGAGAGAAGAATCCATCTAGCTAATAACTATGGACCCGAAGGTCTGTGGTAAACTACTCACGCTTCATCGGAGAGGCTATGGTGTTGATGTAGAAGCCCACCGTGATCGATTCCCCCTCTGGCAGATCATCGAAAAAGGCCCCAAGATGCGATCGCACGGGTACAGAAGGTTGCAGCGGTGGAAAAGTGGTTTCGTGGCTCTCTGCGATCGATATAGGGTATAAGAGTATATATAGGCGGAAGAAGTACATCGATGGAGCTACGTGGGGCCCATGAGGGTGGGGGCGCGCCTACCCCCTGGGCGCGCCCTTCTGCCTCGTGGCTGCCTCACGGAGTTCCAGACTTCTACTCCAAGTCTTCTGGATTGCTTTCAATCCAAGAAAGATCATCGCGAAGGTTTCATTCTGTTTGGATTCCGTTTGGTCTTCCTTTTCTTCGAAACTCTAAAATAGGCAAAAAAAACAAAAACTGGCACTCGGCTTCCGGTTAATAGGTTAGTCCCAAAAATAATATAAAAGAGCATATTAAAGCCCATTAAACATCCAAAACAGATAATATAATAGCATGGAACAATCAAAAATTATAGATACATTGGAGACGTATCAAGCATCCCCAAGCTTAATTCGTGCTCGTCCTCTAGTAGGTAAATGATAAAAACAGAATTTTTGATGTGGAATGCTACCTAACATAATTATCAATGTAATTTTATTTATGTGGCATGAATGTTCAGATCCGAAAGATTCAAGACAAAAGTTTAATATTGACATAAAAATAATAATACTTCAAGCATACTAATAAAGTAATCATGTCTTCTCAAAATAACATGGCCAAAGAAAGCTATCCCTACAAAATCATATAGTCTGGCTATGCTCTATCTTCATCACACAAAATATTTAAATCATGCACAACCCCGATAACAAGCCAAGCAATTGTTTCATACTTTTGATGTTCTCAAACTTTTTCAATCTTCACGCAATACATGAGCATGGGCCATGGACATAGCACTATAGGTGGAATAGAATGGTGGTTGTGGAGAAGACAAAAAGGAGAAGATAGTCTCACATAAACTAAGTGTATCAATGGGCTATGGAGATGCCCATCAATAGATATCAATGTGAGTGAGTAGGGGTTGCCATGCAATGGATGCACTAGAGCTATAAGTGTATGAAAGCTCAAAAAGAAACTAAGTGGGTGTGCATCCAACTTGCTTGCTCACGAAGACCTAGGGAATTTTGAGAAAGCCCATCATTGGAATATACAAGCCAAGTTCTATAATGAAAAAAATCTCACTAGTATATGAAAGTGACAAAATAGGAGACTCTCTATCATGAAGATCATAGTGCCACTTTGAAGCACAAGTGTGGAAAAAGGATAGTAGCATTGCCCCTTCTCTCTTTTTCTCTCAATTTTTTTATTTGGGCCTTTTCTATTTTTTATGGCCTCTTTTTTTTAATTTTTCGTCCGGAGTCTCATCCCGACTTGTGGGGGAATCATAGTCTCCATCATCCTTTCCTCACATGGGACAATGCTCTAATAATGATGACCATCACACTTTTATTTACTTACAACTCAAGAGTTGCAACTCGATACTTAGAACAAAATATGACTCCATGTGAATGCCTCCGGCAGTGTACCAGGATGTGCCATGATTCAAGAGTGACATGTATGAAAGAATTATGAACGGTGGCTTTGCCACAAATATGATGCCAACTACATGATCATGCAAAGCAATATGACAATGGTGGAGCGTGTCATAATAAACGGAACGGTGGAAAGTTGCATGGAGATATATCGGAATGACTATGGAAATGCCATAATAGGTAGGTATGGTGGCTGTTTTGAGGAAGGTAAATGGTGGGTTTATGGTACCGGTGAAAGTTGCGCAGTACTAGAGAGGCTAGCAATGGTGGAAGGGGGAGAGTGCGTATAATCCATGGACTCAACATTAGTCATAAAGAACTCACATACTTATTGCAAAAATCTATTAGTTATCAAAACGAAGTACTATCCACATGCTCCTAGGGGATATATTGGTAGGAAAAGACCATCGCTCGTCCCCGACCGCCACTCATAAGGAAGACAATCAAAAAATAAATCATGCTCCGACTTCATCACATAACGGTTCAGCATACGTGCCTGCTACGGGAATCACAAACTCTAACACAAGTATCTCTCAATCACAACTACTCAACTAGCATGACTCTAATATCACCATCTTCATATCTCAAAACAATCATAAGGAATCAAACTTCTCATAGTATTCAATGCACTTTATATGAAAGTTTTTATTATACCCATCTTGGATGCCTATCATATTAGGACTAATTTTATAGCCAAAGCAAAATACCATGCTGTTCTAAAGGACTCTCAAAATAATATAAGTGAAGCTTGAGATATCAGTAATTTCTATAAAATAAAACCACCACCGTGCTCTAAAAAGATATAAGTGAAGCACTAGAGCAAAATTATCTAGCTCAAAAGATATAAGTGAAGCACATAGAGTATTCTAATAAATTCGGATTCATGCGTGTCTCTCCCAAAAGGTGTGTACAGCAAGGATGATTGTGGTAAACTAAAAAAGCAAAGACTCAAATCATACAAGACGCTCCAAGCAAAACACATATCATGTGGTGAATAAAAATATAGCATCAAGTAAAGTTACCGATAGACGAAGACGAAAGAGGGGATGCCTTATGGGGCGTCCCCAAGCTTAGGCTTTTGGTTGTCCTTGAATTTTACCTTGGGGTGCCTTGTGCATACCCAAGCTTAGTCTCTTGCCACTCCTTATTACAAAATTCATCAAATCTTTACCCAAAAACTTGAAAACTTCACAACACAAAACTCAACAGAAAATCTCATGAGCTCCGTTAGTATACGAAACTAAACCACCACTTTAAGGTACTGTAATGAACTCATTCTTTGTTTATATTGGTGTTAAACCTACTGTATTCCAACTTCTCTATGGTTCATATCCCCGATACTAGCCATAGATTCATCAAAATAAGCAAACAACACGCGAAAAACAGAATCTGTCAAAAACAGAACAGTCTGTAGCAATTTGTAGGTTTCTAATACTTCTTTAACTCCAAAAATTCTGAAAATTTAGGAAAACCAGGAAAATTTGTATATTGATCTACTGCAGTTGGATTTGGCATTTTATCACTCTCTGGTAAAAATGAAAATTATTTTCGTGAGCGCATACTTTCTGTTTTTATCGGCAAGATCAAAAAACAATCACCCAAGAAGATCCTAAAGGCTTTACTTGGCACAAACACTAATTAAAAAATAAAAAAACACAATCACAATAGAGGCTAGATGAATTACTTATTACTAAACAGGAATAAAAAGTAAAGAACAAAATAAAATTGGGTTGCCTCCCAACAAGCGCTATCGTTTAATGCCCCTAGCTAGGCATAAAAACAAGAATAGATCTAGGTATTGTCATCTTTGGTATGCAATCCATAAGTGGCTCTCATAATAGATTCATAAGGCAATTTAATTTTCTTCCTAGGAAATTTTTCCATGCCTTTCCTTAACGGAAATTGGAATCTAATATTTCCTTCTTTCATGTCAATAATTGCACCAATCGTTCTAAGGAAAGGTCTACCAAGGATAATAGGACATGTAGGATTGAAATCTATATCAAGAATAATGAAATCTACGGGCACATAATTCCTATTTGCAACAATAAGAACATCATTAATACTTCCCATAGGTTTCATTAATCCTTCCTTTTTTGAGAGTTTGCTTAGTGATCTGCTACCTCTTGAGCATGCGTTGGTTTTCCCTTGAAGAGGAAAGGGTGATGCAGCAATGTAGCGTAATTATTTCCCTCAGTTTCTGAGAACCAAGGTATCAATTCAGTAGGAGACAACGCACAAGTCACCTAGTACCTGCACAAACAATCAAGAACCTTGCAACCAACGCGATAAAGGGGTTGTCAATCCCTTCACGGTCACTCGCAAAAGTGAGATCTGATAAAGATAGTAAGATAAATATTTTTGGTATTTTTTTGTATAGATTGGAAAGTAAAGATTGCAAAATAGTAAATGAGATGCGATGTAAATAAAAGAGATGCAATATAATAATAAAGAGACCCGGGGGCCATAGGTTTCACTAGTGGCTTCTCTCAAGATAGCATGTACTACGATGGGTGAACAAATTACTGCCGAGCAATTGATAGAAAAGTGCATAGTTATGAGAATATCTAGGCAATGATTATGAATATAGGCATCACGTCCATGTCAAGTAGATCAAAACGATTCTGCATCTACCACTATTACTCCACACATCGACCGCTATCCAGCATGCATCTAGAGTATTAAGTTCATAAGATCGTAAATAATGCATTAAGAAAGATGACATGATGTAGAGGGATAAACTCAAGCAATATGATATAAACCCCATATTTTTATCCTCGATGGAAACAATACAATACGTGCCTTGCTGCCCCTACTATCACTAGGAAAGGACACCGCAAGATTGAAACCAAAGCTAAGCACTTCTCCCATTGCAAGAAAGATCAATCTAGTAGGCCAAACTAAACTGATAATTCGAAGAGACTTGCAAAGATATCAAATCATGCATATAAGAATTCAGAGAAGAACCAAAAAATATTCATAGATAATCTTGTTCATAAACCCACAATTCATCAGATCTCGGCAAACACACCGCAAAAGAGTATTACATCGAATAGATCTCCAAGAACATCGAGGAGAACTTTGTATTGAGAATCAAAGAGAGAGAGAGAGAGAAGAAGCCATCTAGCTAATAACTATGGACCCAAAGGTCTGTGGTAAACTACTCACGCTTCATCGGAGAGGCTATGGTGTTGATGTAGAAGCCCTCCGTGATCGATTCCCTCTCCGGCAGATCGCCGGAAAAGGCCCCAAGATGGGATCTCATGGGTACAGAAGGTTGCGGCCGTGGAAAAGTGGTTTCATGGCTCTTTGCGATCGATCTAGGGTATAAGAGTATATATACGCGGAAGAAGTACGTCGGTGGAGCTACGTGGGCCCATGAGGGTGGGGGCGCGCCTACCCCCCTAGGCGCGCCCTCTTGCCTCGTGGCTGCCTCACAGAGTTCCAGACTTCTACTCCAAGTCTCCTGGTTTGCTTTCGGTCCAAGAAAGATCATCGCGAAGGTTTCATTCCGTTTGGATTCCGTTTGGTATTCCTATTCTGCGAAACTCTAAAATAGGCAAAAAAACAGAAACTGGCACTGGGCCTCCGGTTAATATGTTAGTCCCAAAAATAATATAAAAGAGCATATTAAATCCCATTAAACATCCAAAGCAGATAATATAATAGCATGGGACAATCAAAAATTATAGATACGTTGGAGACGTATCATGATCTATCCTTGTAATCGTGTGTGCGAGATATATAATAAAGTTTAGTTTGAGTTTTGCTTTCTTTACTTTCATGTTTCAATAAAAAGAAAGGAAATAAATGAAAAAGATCATATGCTAATCTTATGGTAAGTAATGACATCACATAAGGAAGAGTATAAGTAGAAAATTTCATTGGAGATTTACAAACATAGCATTGGTCAATGATGCAATTCATGAAATAATTAACCAAGGAAGAGAAGATTCACATGCAAATACACTATCTTGGACATCTTTTGTGATTGTGAGCCCCCATCAAATTATTATATGCCAAAATTGTTGACGTTGGACAAGGAAGACAATGTAATGATTCATGTTTGTTCATTTTCACATAGAAGTTATATTTTCATAGATCCTTTAACATGTGGTACTTGCCCCTATGTTTGCTAGTCAAAAATTCCGCACTAAGTAGAGATACTACTTGTGCATCCAAAAACCCTTAAACCCAAATCTTGTTTTGAGAGTCCACCATACCTACCTATGGATTGAGTAAGATCCTTCAAGTAAGTTGTCATCGATGCAATAAGGCAATAAAAATTGCTTCTAAAAGTGTTAGATCATTTAGTGTAAGAGAAAATTGAGCGTTGTACGAACTTGTGATGGCAAAGAATAAAAGTGACAGACTACATAATAAAGGTTGCTATCATAAGGGGCAATATAATGTGACGTTCTTTTGCACTAAGAGATTGAGCATACAAACAAAAAGTGCATGCCAACCTCTGCTTCCCTCTACGAAGGGCCTATCTTTTACTTTCATGTATTTAATTTTATGCAAAGATTCGAAGCTTTTCTCTCTATTCATTTTTATTTTCTCTTTTGGCAAGCATCATGTGGTGAGGAAAGATCTAGGCACATATATCCAATTGGATGTGGGTAGCATCAGTTATTATTGTTGACATCACCCTTGAGGTGAATTTGTTTTGGGAGGCGAAACTATAAGCCCCTATCTTTCTATGTGTCCGGTTGAAACGTTTTGCTCATGTGTATACGGTGAGTGACAGCAATCATAGAAGACTATATGATGGTTGAGTATGTGGACTTTCCAAAAAGCCTCCGATACGTGACCCTTCCTGAAAATATGATGAATTGTAGTTGCAAAGTTGACTGAGAACATAGTTTGTTGATTCCCAATAGAGTTTATGCTTTATACTCCCTCTGGTCCTTTTAACTCTGCATATTAGAATTCTCTGAAGTCAAACTTCACAAAGTTTGACCGTATTTATATGAAAAAATATCAACATTTGCCATGCTAAAGTTATTCAATATGAAACTTTAAGTCATGACACATCTATTTATTGATTTTAGATTGTGAATGTTGGTACTTTTTTCTATAAAGTTGGTCAAACTTTACGAGGCTTGACTTTAGTCAAATCTTATATGCGAACTAAAAAGGACCGGAGGGAGTACTTCAATGTTGTGATGAATTGTTACTTATTCATGAGAAGTCTATGATAAAAGTTTTATGTTAAAGTTTGTTTCTATTATAATAATATACACGATGCTTATATGTTCGTATTTTGTTTTTATCGACACCTCTCTCTCTAAGCATGTGGACATGTTCTTCAGTTTCGGTTTACGCTGGAGGACAAGCGAGGTCTAAGCTTGGGGGAGTTGATACGTCCATTTTGCATCATGTTTAACTACTATTATTTCTATTTTTTATGTATAATAATGCTTTTTGGAGTATTTCTAATGCCTTTTGTCTCATAGTATGCAAGGTACACACAAAGAGGGAGAATACCGGCAGCTGGAATTCTGGACCTGAAAAAGCTACGACATGCTACCTATTCTGCACAACTCCAAATGAGCTGAAACTTTAGGGGGAAGTTTTATGGAATATATAAGAAATATTGAAGCCAATAAGTACCAGAGGGGGCTCACCGGGTGGTCACAACCCACCGGGCGCGCCAGGGAGCCCAGGCGCGCCCTGGTGGGTTATGCCCTCCTCAGCCCACCTCCGGTGCCCCTCTTCTGGTATATAAGTCATTTTGACCTAGAAAAAAAATAAGAAGAGGACTTCGGGACGAAGCACTGCTGTCTCGAGCCGGAACTTGGGCAGGAGCACTTTTGCCCTCCGGCGGAGCGATTCCGTCGGAGGAACTTCCCTCCGAAGGGGGAAATCATCGTCATGATCATCGCCAACAACTCTCCCATCTTGGGGAGGGAAATCTCCATCAACATCTTCAAAAGAACCATCTCCTCTCAAACCCTAGTTCATCTCTTGTGTTCAATCTTTGTGTCGGAACTATAGATTGGTACTCGTGGGTGACTAGTAGTGTTGATTACTATATGGTTTATTTGGTGGAAGATTATATTTTCAGATCCATTATGCTATTTAATACCCCTCTGATCTTGAGCATGATTATAATTTGTGAGTAGTTACTTTTGTTCTTGAGGTCACAGGAGACATATTGTTGCAAGTAATCATGTGAATTTTATATGTGTTCGATATTTTGATGGTATGTATGTTATGATTCCCTTAGTGGTGTCATGTGAACGTCGACTACATGACACTTCACCATATTTGGGCCTAAGGGAATGCATTGTGGAGTAGTTCTTAGATGATGGGTTGCGAGAGTGACATAAGGTTAAACCCTAGTATATGTGATATTCCGTTAGGGATTGATTTGGATTCAACAGTTTAATGTTATGGTTAGAATTTATTCTTAATACTTTTCTCGTAGTTGAGGATGCTTGCGAGGGCGTTAATCATAAGTAGGGGGTTTGCTCAAGTAAGAAGAGCACCTAAGAATCGGTCCACCCACATATCAAATTATCAAAGTAGTGAACACAAATCGAACCAACATGATGAAAGTGACTAGATGAAATTCCCGTGTACCCTCAAGAACGCTTTGCTTATCATAAGAGACTGTTTTGGCCTGTCCTTTGCCTAAAAAAGGGTTGGGCTACCTTGCTGCACTTTTGTTACTATTATCGTTACTTGCTCGTTACAAATTATCTTGCTATCAAACTACTTAGAATTTCAGTGCTTGCAGAAAATACCTTGCTGAAAACCGCTTATCATTTCCTTATGCTCCTCGTTGGGTTCGACACTCTTACTTATCGAAAGGACTATGATTGATCCCATATACTTGTGGGTTATTAGCACTCATGGATATATTGGGGGACAAGTCCACACCATCATCATCTTCCCCACCAAAGGAGACTTGAGTAACGGGTATGGGCACTCCCCTTGGCTTGTGCCAAGCTTGGGGGAGGTGCCCCGATATCATATCACCACCACTTTCTTTGCTTTTATCTATCTTAGTTCAATCTTTAGTTATCATATGATTTAGTTGAATAAAAGTTTAGTTCGATCTATTCTCGAGTATTAGTTTAATGGTCTTTCTTTCCATGTAATCGAGTGAAAGTTATTTATTAAAGTTTAGTTTGAGTTTTGTTTCTTTATATTTTTGTTTCAACAAAACAAAAGAAAATAATGAAAAAGATCATATGCTAATCTTATGTTAAGTAATGACATTACATAAAGAAAAGTACAAGTGGTAAAATTTGTTGAAAGTTGACAAACATAGCATTGGTCAATGATGCAATTCATGAAAAATTAATAAGGGAAGAGAAGATCCACATGAAAATACACTATCTTGGACACCTTTTATGATTGTGAGCCCCCATCAAAATATTATATGCCAAAATTGTTAACATTGGACAAGGAAGACAACGTAATGATTTATGTTTGTTCATATTCACATAGAAGTTATATTGTCATAGATCCTTCAACATGTGGTGCTTGCCCAATATCTTTGCTAGCCAAAAATCCAACACTAAGTAGAGATACTACTTGTGCATCCAAAAACCCTTAAACCCAAACTCATGTTTTGAGAGTCGACCATACATACCTATGGATTGAGTAAGATCCTTCAAGTAAGTTGTGATTGGTGCAATAAGGCAATAAAAATTGCTTCCAAATGTGTTTGATCATTTAGTGTAAGAGAAAATTGAGCGTTGTACGAACTTGTGATGGCAAAGTAATAAAAGTGACATACTGCATAATAAAGGTTGCCATCATAAGGGGCAATACAATGTGACGTTATTTTTCATTAAGGGATCTGGCATACAAACCAAAAAGAGCATGACAATTTTTGATTCACTCTACGAAGGGCCTATCTTTCACTTTCATGTATTTACTTTTATGCAAGAGTCAAAGTATTTTCCTCTATTCCTTTTTATTTTTCTCTTTGGCAAGCATCATGTGGTGGGGAAAGATCTAGGTGTTGGGGAACATAGTAATTTCAAAAAAATTCCTACGCACACGCAAGATCATGGTGATGCATAGCAACGAGAGGGGAGAGTGTTGCCTACGTACCCTCGTAGACCGGCAACGGAAGCGTTGACACAACGTAGAGGAAGTAGTCGTACGTCTTCCCGATCCGACCGATCCAAGTACCGAACGTACAGCACCTCTGAGTTCTGCACACGTTCAACTCGATGACGTCCCTCGAGCTCCGATCCAGCCGAGTGTTGAGGGAGAGTTTCGTCAGCACGACGGCGTGATGACGGTGATGATGTTCTACCGACGCAGGGCTTCGCCTAAGCACCGCTACGATATGACCTAGGTGGATTATGGTAGAAGGGGGCACCGCACACGGCTAAGGAACGATCACGAAGATAAACTTGTGTGTCATGGGGTGCCCCTGCCCCCGTATATAAAGGAGGGAGGGGGGAGGTGCGGCCGGCCCCTAGGGGTGCGCCTGGAGGAGTCCTACTCCCACCGGGAGTAGGACCCCCCCCCTCTTGCCTTGTTGGAGAAGGAAAGGGGAAGGGGGAAAGAGGAAAGGGGGGCGCCCCCCCTTCCTTGTCCTATTCGGACTAGGGGGGAGGGGGCGTGCGGCCTGCCCTGGCCGGCCCTCCTCTTCTCCCTTAGGGCCCATGTAGGCCCATTAACCCCTGGGGGGGTTCCGGTAACCCCCCGGTACTCCGGTAAAATCCTGATTTCACCCAGAACGATTCCGATATCCAAATATAGGCTTCCAATATATCAATCTTTATGTCTCGACCATTTCGAGACTCCTTATCATGTCCGTGATCACATCCGTGACTCCGAACAACCTTTGGTACATCAAAACACAAAAAACCCTAATTACGATCGTCACCGAACTTTAAGCGTGCGGACCCTACGAGTTCGAGAACTATGTAGACATGACCGAGACACGTCTCCGGTCAATAACCAATAGCGGAACCTCGATGCTCATATTGGTTCCTACATATTCTACGAAGATCTTTATCGGTCAGACCGCATAACAACATACGTTGTTCCCTTTGTCATCGGTATGTTATTTGCCCGAGATTCGATCGTCGATATCTCAATACCTAGTTAAATCTCGTTACCGGCAAGTCTCTTTACTCGTTTTGTAATACATCATCCCACAACTAACTTATTAGTTGCAATGCTTGCAAGGCTTGAGTGATGTGTATTACCGAGAGGGCCCAGAGATACCTCTCTGACAATCGGAGTGACAAATCCTAATCTCGAAATACGCCAACCCAACAAGTAACTTCGGGAGACACCTGCAGAGCACCTTTATAATCACCCAGTTACGTTGTGACGTTTGGTGGCACAAAAAGTGTTCCTCCGGTAAACGGGAGTTGCATAATCTCATAGTCATAGGAACATGTATAAGTCATGAAGAAAGCAATAGCAACAAACTAAACGATCAAGTGCTAAGCTAACGGAATGGGTCAAGTCAATCACATCATTCTCCTAATGATGTGATCCCATTAATCAAATGACAACTCATGTCTATGGTTAGGAAACATAACCATCTTTGATCAACGAGCTAGTCAAGTAAAGGCATACTAGTGACACTCTATTTGTCTATGTATTCACACATGTATTATGTTTCCGGTTAATACAATTCTAGCATGAATAATAAACATTTATCATGATATAAGGAAATAAATAATAACTTTATTATTTCCTCTAGGGCATATTTCCTCCAGTCTCCCACTTGCACTAGAGTCAATAATCTAGTTCACATCGCCATGTGATTTAATACCAATAGTTCACATCACCATGTGATTAACACCATAGTTCACATCGACATGTGACCAAAACCCAAAGGGTTTACTAGAGTCATTAATCTAGTTCACATCGCTATGTGATTAACACCCAAAGAGTACTAAGGTGTGATCATGTTTTGCTTGTGAGATAATTTTTGTCAACGGGTCTGTCACATTCAGATCTGTAAGTATTTTGCAAAGTTCTATGTCTACAAAGCTCTGCACGGAGCTACTCTAGCTAATAGCTCCCACTTTCAATATGTATCTAGATCGAGACTTAGAGTCATCCAGATCGGTGTCAAAGCTTGCATCGACGTAACTCTTTACGACGAACTCTTTTATCACCTCCATAATCGAGAAATATTTCCTTAGTCCTCTAAGGATAATTTTGACCGTTGTCTAGTGATCTACTCCTAGATCACTATTATACTCCCTTGCCAAAAAAACAGTGTAGGGTATACAATAGATCTGGTACACAGCATGGCACACTTTATAGAACCTATGGCTGAGGCATAGGGAATGACTTTCATTCTATTTCTATCTTCTACCGTGGTTGGGCTTTGAGTCTTACTCAACTTCACACCTTGTAACACAGGCAAGAACTCCTTCCTTGACTGTTCCATTTTGAACTACTTCAAAATCTTGTCAAGGTATGTACTCATTGAAAAACTTATCAAGCATCTTGATCTATCTTTATAGATCTTGATGCTCAATATGTAGGCAGCTTCACCGAGGTCTTTCTTTGAAAAACTCCTTTCAAACATTCCTTTATGCTTTGCAGAATAATTCTACATATCTCCGATCAACAATATGTCATTCACATATACTTATCAGAAATGATGTAGTGCTCCCACTCACTTTCTTATAAATACAGGCTTCACTGCAAGTCTGTATAAAACTATATGCTTTGATCAACTTATCAAAGCGTATATTCCAACTCCGAGATGCTTGCACCAGTCCATAGATGGATTGCTGGAGCTTGCATATTTTGTTAGTACCTTTAGGATTGACAAAACCTTCTGGTTGCATCATATACAACTCTTCTTTAATAAATCCATTAAGGAATGCATTTTTGTTTATCCATTTGCCAGATTTCATAAAATGCGGCAATTGCTAACATGATTTGGACAGACTTAAGCATAGATACGAGTGAGAAACTCTCATCGTAGTCAACACCTTGAACTTGTCGAAAACCTTTTTGCGACAATTCTAGCTTTGTAGATAGTGACACTAATATCAGCATCCATCTTCCTCTTGAAGATCCATTTAATCTTAATGGCTCGCTGATCATTGGGCAAGTCAATCAAAGTCCATACTTTGTTCTCATACATGGATCTCATCTCAGATTTCATGGCCTCAAGCCATTTCGCGGAATCTGGGCTCATCATCGCTTCCTCATAGTTCGTAGGCTCATCATGGTCAAGTAACATGACCTCTAGAACAGGATTACCGTACCACTCTGGTGCAGATATCACTCTGGTTTACCTACGAGGTTCGGTAGTAACTTGATCTGAAGTTACATGATCATCATCATTAGCTTCCTCACTAATTGGTGTAGTAGTCACAGGAACAGATTTCTGTGATGAACTACTTTCCAATAAGGGAGCAGGTACAGTTACCTCATCAAGTTCTACTTTCCTCCCACCCACTTCTATCGAGAGAAACTCCTTCCCTAGAAAGGATCCATTCTCAGCAACGAATATCTTGCCTTCGGATCTGTGATAGAAGGTGTACCCAACAGTCTCCTTTGGGTATCCTATGAAGACACATTTCTCCGATTTGGGTTCGAGCTTATCAGGTTGAAGCTTTTTCACATAAGCATCGCAGCCCCAAACTTTCAGAAACGACAACTTTGGTTTCTTGCCAAACCACAGTTCATAAGGTGTTGTCTCAACGGATTTCGATGCTGCCCTATTTAACGTGAATGAGCCGTCTCTAAAGCATAACCCCAAAATGATAGTGGTAAATCGGTAAGAGACATCATAGATCGCACCATATCTAATAAAGTATGGTTACGATGTTCGGACACACCATTACACTGTGGTGTTCCAGGTGGCGTGAGTAGTGAAACTATTTCACATTGTTTTAACTGAAGGCCAAAGTCGTAACTCAAATAGTTTACTTCTGTGATCATATCGTAGAAACTTTTATTTTTGTTACGACGATTCTCCACTTCACTCTGAAATTCTTTGAATTTTTCAAATGTTTCAAACTTGTGTTTCATCAAGTAGATATACTCATATCTTCTCAAATCATCTGTGAAGATCAAAAAATAATGATACCTGCCGCGAGCCTCAATATTCATCGGACCACATACATCAGTATGTATGATTTCCAACAAATCTGTTGCTCGCTCCATTGTTCCGGAAAACGGAGTCTTAGTCATCTTGCCCATGAGGCATGGTTCACAAGCATCAACTGATTCATAATCAAGTGATTCCAAAAGCCCATCAGCATGGATTTTCTTCACGCGCTTTACACCAATATGACCTAAACGGCAGTGCCACAAATAAGTTGCACTATCATTATTAACTTTGCATCTTTTGGTTTCAATATTATGAATATGTGTATCACTATGATCGAGATCCAACGAACCATTTTCATTGGGTGTGTAACCATATATGTAAACAGAACAACAATTTATTCTCTTACTTAAATGAATAACCATATTGCAATAAACATGATCGAATCATATTCATGCTTAATGCAAAAACCAAATAACACTTATTTAGGTTCAACACTAATCCCGAAAGTATAGGGAGTGTGCGCTGATGATCATATCAATCTTGGAACCACTTCCAACACACATCGTCACTTCACCCTTAATTAGTCTCTGTTCATTCTGCAACTCCCGTTTTGAATTACTACTCTTAGCAACTGAACTAGTATCAAATACCGAGGGGTTGCTATAAACACTAGTAAAGTACACATCAATAACATGTATATCCAATATACCTTTGTTCACCTCGCCATCCTTCTTATCCGCCAAATACTTGGGGCAGTTCCGCTTCTAGTGACCAGTCCCTTTGCAGTAGAAGCACTTAGTCTCAGGCTTAGGTCCAGACTTGGGCTTCTTCACTTGAGTAGCAACTTGCTTGCCATTCTTCTTGAAGTTCCCTTTCTTCCCTTTACCCTTTTTGAAACTAGTGGTCTTTGTCAACCATCAACACTTGATGCTTTTCTTGATTTCTACCTTCGTCGATTTCAGCATCACGAAGAGCTTGGGAATTACTTTTGTCATCCCTTGCATATTATAGTTCATCACTAAGTTCTAGTAACTCGGTGATAGTGACTAGAGAACTTTGTCAATTACTCTCTTATCTGGAAGATTAACTCCCACTTGATTCAAGCAATTGTAGTACTCAGACAATCTGAGCACATGCTCACTGGTTGGGCTATTCTCCTCCATCTTGTAGGCAAAGTACTGTCAGAGGTCTCATACCTCTCGACACGAGCATGAGTATGAAATACCAATTTCAAATTTTGGAACATCTTATATGCTCCATGGCATTCAAAACGTCTTTGAAGCCTCGATTCTAAACTGTTTAAGCATGGTGCACTAAACTATCAAGTAGTCATCATATTGAGGTAGCCAAACGTTCATAATGTCTGCATCTGCTCCTGCAATAGGTTTGTCACCTAGCGGTGCATTAAGGACATAATTCTTCTGTGCAGCAATGAGGATAATCCTCAGATCACGGATCCAATCCGCATCATTGCTACTAACATCTTTCAACTTAATTTTCTCTAGGAACATATCAAAAATAAAACAGGGGATCTAAATGCTAGCTATTGATCTACAACATAGATATGCTAATACTACCAGGACTAAGTTCATGATAAATTTAAGTTCAATTAATCATATTACTTAAGAACTCCCACTTAGAAAGACATCCCTCTAATCTTCTAAGTGATCACGTGATCCAAATCAACTAAACCATAACCGATCATCACGTGAAATGGAGTAGCTTTCAATGGTGAACATCAATATGTTTATCATATCTACTACATGATTCACGCTCGACCTTTCGGTCTCAGTGTTCCGAGGCCATATCTACATATGCTAGGCTCGTCAAGTTTAACCTGAGTATTCTGCGTGTGCAAAACTGGCTTGCACCCGTTGTAGATGGACGTAGAGCTTATCACACCCGATCATCACGTGGTGTCTGGGCACGACGAACTTTGGCAACGGTGCATACTTAGGGAAAACACTTTTATCTTGAAATTTAGTGAGAGATCATCTTATAATGCTACCGTCAATCAAAGCAAGATAAGATGCATAAAAGATAAACATCACATGCAATCAATATAAGTGATATGATATGGCCATCATCATCTTGTACTTGTGATCTCCATCTCCGAAGTACCATCATGATCACCATCGTCACCGGCGCAACACCTTGATCTCCATCGTAGCATCATTGTTGTCTCGCCAATCTTATGCTTCCACGACTATCGCTACCGCTTAGTGATAAAGTAAAGCATTACAGCGCGATTGCATTGCATACAATAAAGCGGCAACCATATGGCTCCTGCCAGTTGTCGATAACTCGGTTAAAAACATGATCATCTCATATAATAAAATTTAGCATCATGTCTTGACCATATCACATCACAACATGCCCTCCAAACACAAGTTAGACGTCCTCTACTTTGTTGTTGCAAGTTTTACATGGCTGCTACGGGCTTAGCAAGAACCGTTCTTACCTACGCATCAAAACCACAACGATAGTTTGTCAAGTTGGTGCTGTTTTAACCTTTGCAAGGACCGGGCGTAGCCACACTCGATTCAACTAAAGTTGGAGAAACTGACACCCGCCAGCCACCTGTGTGCAAAGCACGTCGGTAGAACCAGTCTCGTGTAAGCGTACGCGTAATGTCGGTCCGGGCCGCTTCATCCAACAATACCGCCGAACCAAAGTATGACATGCTGGTAAGCAGTATGACTTATATCACCCATAACTCACTTGTGTTCTACTCGTGCATATAACATCAACGCATAAAACCTGGCTCTGATGCCACTGTTGGGGAACGTAGTAATTTCAAAAAAATTCCTACGCACACGCAAGATCATGGTGATGCATAGCAACAAGAGGGGAGAGTGTTGCCTACGTACCCTCGTAGACCGGCAACGGAAGTGTTGACACAACGTAGAGGAAGTAGTCGTACGTCTTCCCGATCCGACCGATCCAAGTACCGAACGTACGGCACCTCCGAGTTCTGCACACGTTCAACTCGGTGACGTCCCTCGAGCTCCGATCCAGCCGAGTGTTGAGGGAGAGTTTCATCAGCACGACGGCGTGATGACGGTGATGATGTTCTACCGACGCAGGGCTTCGCCTAAGCATCGCTACAATATGACCGAGGTGGAATATGGTGGAAGGGGGCACCGCACACGGCTAAGGAACGATCACGAAGATCAACTTGTGTGTCATGGGGTGCCCCCTGCCCCCGTATATAAAGGAGGGAGGGGGGAGGTGTGGCCGGCCCCTAGGGGTGCGCCTGGAGGAGTCCTACTCCCACCGGGAGTAGGACTCCCCCCCTCTTGCCTTGTTGGAGAAGGAAAGGGGAAGGGGGAAAGAGGAAAGGGGGGCGCTGATGAAGCTATGTACCTAGGGTAGGGGCATGGACCTGTCCTAAGAGCCCTACCCAAGGACATCCCTGGAAGAAGTCACCTTTCAATCGACTTGAAGGTATCCCACTCGACGGATTCAAGACACTCGACCAGGAAGCTACCACTCGACTACAAAGCCAACCACTCGACTGACAGGAGATCTAAAGTCACTCCGCAAGCAAACGGTCGGCCATTAAGTAGTCTTTATGGTCATCATAGCACTTTAATAGGGACGTTACCAGTAACGCCCAGTCTTAATGTATTTTAACCCTGCATTACTGAGGACCGGAGGGGTCTGGCGAACTCTATATAAGCCACCCCCCTCCTCAGTAGCAGGGGCGGGCACCCCTGTAATTCATACACACATAATCCAGTCGACCGCCTCCGGGCACCGAGACGTAGGGCTGTTACTTCCTCCGCGAAGGGCCTGAACTCATACATCCTGGCGTATTTACAACTTCTCCACAGCTGAGATCTAGCCTCTCCATACATACCCCCCTACCTCACTGTCAGAGTTAGAACCACGACAGTTGGCGCCCACCGTGGGGCAGGAGTCTTAGCGCCTAGTTGGAGAAGTTGCGATTTTTCCGATCCCTTTGATCATGTTTTCGTGCGGAGATTTGGTGGAGGGCCACGAGATCCGTCTCGGCGCACTCACGTTCATCGCCGACAACTCCGCTTGGCTTCAGGAGGCTCCACTCGACATCGACGCCCTCCCCATCCGCGGTGCGACGCACTTCCGCGCATGTGTTCGTGGCGTCCTCCTGCGGCAGCCATCGACCCAGTATCGGTCACCTCCCGAGTCATCTTCCTGCCCTGTCTCCCACCAGCGCAAGCACTCCAACCGGTCGAGACTTCAGAGGTGGGTGAGGCATGCCGTGGCCCGCCAGTCGGCAGCCCCACAAGTCGCGGCAATCGAGCCCGACGAATCCCTCTACGGCCTGTTCGACCTGTCGACTGGCTCCGCGGAGACCACATCCGAGTGCGGCAGCAGTGACCCGGCGGCTGAGGTTCTGGCGGTCGATGGAACACACAGTCCTCCCGGTTTCCCTCGCACCGATGAAGGCGCGGGTGGAGGCGACCCGTCGCATCCCCACGATGAGTATCTCCCCGAACCTCTCACGTCATTGCAGCGAGTGGAGCTTCGCCGCCGGAACATGGATGCACTCCACACTCCTATCGTCGGAGAAACCCCCGAGGCCCGAGCCTTGGAGGACGCGCGCTTGGCTAACTTGGACGAGCGCACTCGACTGGAGAATCTCCAGCGAATACTCGACGAGCAAGCGCGTCAGCGAGCTCCCGAGTCCAGTCGACGTCAGCTCTTCCCACCTACGCAAGTGTATCGAACCCCAGTTCAGAATTTGGCAGTCGCGGCCCGTATAGCAGAATCGATTCAGCCCTCCCAGTCGGAGGCTGGCAGGGGCTTGTTGCAAATCAGAGCGTTGCTCCGGGCAGCGGGAAACCAGAATTCCTCTGTTTCTCAGTCGCGGAATAGGATCCACAGTCGATCCGTTGCAACAGATATAGTCCAGTCGGCTCACAGCCCAAGATCGCCCCCGAGGCGTGAGGGACACGGAGACCGGCACAATCAGTACAGAAGAAATGAGCAGTATGATCACCGGTTCGATCGACGTCGAGTGCCAACCCCTCCCCCGAGGAGTGGGTCATATGCGCCTCGACAGCAGGATGACAGACACCCTCATAGTGTTGGGCGGAGAGTTCCAGTCGACCCCAGGGACCCAGGCTTTGATGCGAGATCCATCCTCGTTCAGGGTCTGGTTGACAGGAACAGAGCTCACCGAGAAGGCCACGACAGGGATGCGCCTGCCAGCAGCAGAGTACGTGTTTCGGGGCCAGAGTGTTTCAGTCGAGCCATCAGGGCCGCAGTGATTCCTCCCAACTTCCGGTTGGCGACTGGAGTCAGCAAGTTCACCGGCGAGTCTAAGCCTGACACTTGGCTCAAAGACTACCGAGTGGCTGTCCAGATTGGTGGCGGCAATGATGAGGTGGCTATGAAGCATTTGCCTCTCCTGTTAGAGGGCTCAGCCAGAGCGTGGCTGAATCAGTTAGCACCCAGCAGCATCTACACTTGGGAGGATCTCTCTCGAGTGTTTGTCACGACCTTTGAAGGAACATGCAAGCGACCGGCAGGCCTTACAGAATTGCGGTCTTGCGTGCAGAAACCGAGTGAAACTCTGAGGGATTACATCCAGAGGTGGATCACTTTGCATCACACAGTTGAGAATGTACCAGATCACCAAGCAGTTTGTGCCTTTAAAGAAGGCGTCAAGAACAGAGAGTTGAACCTAAAGTTCGGTCGGACCGGAGATATGTCTCTGAATAGGATGATGGAAATTGCCACCAAATACGCTAACGGAGAAGATGAAGATTGACTCCGGAGTGGCAAGCAGAAAGCAGTCGCCCAGGAAACCGGAGGCAATTCCAGTCGGAAGCAGAAGCGGAAGGCCGAGCCAGCCGCTCCTGGGGAGGCCCTGGTCGTAACCCAGGGAAAATTCAAGGGAAAACCCAAGGGGCCCTGGAACCCTAAGAAAGTCAAGGATCAAGATGGAAATGATGTTTTGGATCTGCCATGTCACATCCACACCAAGAAAGATGAAGAGGGTAATCTTATTTACCCAAAGCATACCACTCGACAGTGCCGGCTCCTGATCCAGCAGTTTCAGGGCAAGCAGTCCAAAGACAAGGAAAAAGAGTCAGACAGAGTTGAGGACAAAGAAGATAGTGACGATGGATACCCCCAAGTCAATTCCACCTTGATGATTTTTGCTGATGTCGAAAGCAAAAGTCGACTGAAAGTCATTAACCGTGAAGTGAATATGGTTGCCCCGGCAACACCCAGCTACCTGAAGTGGTCTCAGACTGCCATCACGTTCGACCAGTCCGATCACCCTGCGCACATTGCCACCCCTAGGAGGCAAGCTCTGGTGGTCGATCCAATTGTCGAAGGCACTCGACTGACCAAAGTCCTGATGGATAGTGGCAGCGGCCTGAACATACTGTATGCAGAAACGTTGAAAGGGGTGGGCATTCCGATGTCCAGGCTCAGTGCCAGCAACATGAGTTTCCATGGAGTCATTCCTGGAAAGAAAGCCGAGTCACTCGGCCAGATTGCTCTCGATGTGGTTTTCGGTGATTCAAAGAATTACCGCAAGGAAAAGTTGACATTCGAGGTTGTGGACTTCCAAAGTGCTTATCATGCTATTCTGGGCCGGCCAGCTTATGCATGCTTCATGGCTCGACCGTGCTACGTGTATCTCAAGTTGAAGATGCCCGACCCCAGAGGTGTGATCACCATTACAGGCAATCGGAAGAAAGCAGAGGAGTGTTTTCAGAAAGGATCAAAGATCGTTGATGCTCAGATGTCAGTAGTCGAGCTGCAAGAGTACTAGAAGACTGCTGATCCGAGTGAATTGCTGCGAGCCAAGAAGCCAGCTTCAGAATCAGCTTTTCAGTCGTCCGGTGAAGCTAAGCCAGTTCACATTCACCCGACCGACCCCAATGCTGCTCCGACTCACATCTCAACGACGCTCGACTCCAAATAGGAAGAAGCGCTCATCCAGTTCCTCCGTGAGAACTGGGACATCTTCGCATGGAAGCCTTCTGACATGCCTGGAGTTCCCAGGGGGCTGGCTGAGCACCGTCTACGAGTCGACCCGAAGTTCAAGCCTGTGAAAGAACATCTTCGACGGTCCGCCGTCCAGAAGAGGAAAGCTATTGGCGAGGAGGTGGCTCGGCTCTTAGCAGCGGAGTTCATCCGAGAGATTTACCCACTCCGAGTGGCTCGCCAATGTTGTCATGGTCCCCAAGAAGGACAAGTCACTTCGCATGTGCATTGACTTTAAACATATCAATCGGGCCTGCCCGAAAGATCATTTCCCTCTCCCCCGCATCGACCAGGTAGTCGACTCGACCGCGGGGTGTGAGCGTTTGTCTTTTCTAGATGCTTATTCAGGGTACCATCAGATCCGTCTGTATGGACCCGACGAGATCAAAACGGCTTTTGTCACCCCATTCGGGTGCTTCTGTTATGTCACCATGCCCTTCGGCCTCAAGAATGCTGGAGCCACGTTCATGAGGATGATTCAGAAGTGTTTGCTCACTCAGATCAGTCGGAACGTAGAAGCATACATGGATGATATTGTGGTTAAGTCACGGAAAAGTTCCGACCTACTGACTGGCCTTGCCGAAACCTTTGCTAACCTCAGGAGATATGATATCAAGCTCAATCCATCAAAGTGCACATTCGGAGTTCCAGGTGGAAAGTTACTCGGTTTTCTCGTTTCCGAACGAGGAATCGACGCCAATCCCGAGAAAGTTGGCACCATATTCCGGATGAAGCGCCCTGTGCGTGTACACGATGTCCAGAAGCTTACAGGTTGCTTGGCCGCTCTAAGTCGATTCATTTCTCGTCTCGGTGAAAAGGCGTTGCCTCTTTACCGACTGATGAAGAAGTCTGACAAGTTCGAGTGGACTCCGGAAGCTGATGCAGCGTTTGCAGAGCTCAAAGCTCTGCTCTCCACCCAGCCGGTGCTTGCTGCCCCAATCAGTAAAGAGCCTCTGCTGCTTTACATTGCGGCCACGGGACAAGTTGTCAGTACAGTACTTACGGTCGAGCGGGAAGAAGAAGGAAAGGCCTTCAGAGTTCAGCGCCCAGTATATTATGTGTCTGAAGTTTTGACCCCTTCGAAGCAAAGATATCCCCATTACCAGAAGCTTGTATATGGGATTTACATGACCACGAAGAAGGTTGCACACTACTTCTCTGACCATTCCATTACAGTCGTCAGCGACGCTCCACTGTCAGAGATTTTGCACAACAGAGATGCAACTGGTCGAGTGGCGAAGTGGGCGATTGAACTCCTTCCCCTAGATATCAAGTTTGAAGCAAAGAAGGCTATCAAGTCCCAAGCAATTGCAAATTTCGTCACCGAGTGGATTGAACAGCAGCTTCCGACTCAAGTTCACTCGGAGCACTGGACCATGTTCTTCGATGGATCTAAGATGCTGAATGGTTCCGGTGCTGGGGTAGTATTGGTCTCCCCCCGAGGAGATAAGCTCAGATATGTTCTCCAGATTCACTTCGATTCCTCCAATAATGAAGCAAAATATGAAGCACTCTTGTATGGGTTGCGCATGGCCATTTCACTCGGCGTCCGGCGCCTCATGGTCTACGGCGACTCAGATTTGGTGGCTAATCAGGTGATGAAGGAGTGGGACGTCAGAAGCCCAGCTATGACTGGCTACTGCAACGCAGTAAGAAAGTTAGAAAAGAAATTCGAGGGGTTAGAGCTTCATCACATCCCCCGACTGAAAAACCAAGCAGCTGATGATATGGCAAAGATAGGCTCCAAGAGAGAAGCCATTCCCAGCAATGTGTTTTTGGAGCACATCCGCTCGCCGTCAGTCCAGGAAGATCCTTTTATAGAAGAAGCCCCGCAACCGAAAAGTGCCACAGATCCGACTGAAGTCGAAATTCCTGCTGTGGTCGACCTAGTCATGGAGGTCTTGGCAATCACTCCCGACTGGATGATACCATACATCGCGTATATCTTGAGGAAAGAACTTCCAGAGGACGAAGAAGAGGCTCGACAGATCGTCCGTCGATCTAAAGCTTTCACAGTCATAAAAGGACAGTTGTATAGAGAAAGCGCAACTGGAATCGGTCAGAAGTGCATAACGCCAAAAGAAGGTCAGATAATCCTTGATGATATCCACTCGGGGACCTGTGGTCACCATGCGTCCTCTCGGACCATCACGGCCAAAGCATACCGAGCGGGTTTTTACTGGCCTAGGGCAAATGAAATGGCGAAAGAGATAGTCGACAAGTGCGAGGGCTGCCAGTTCTACTCCAACATGTCGCACAAGCCAGCATCAGCTCTGAGGACCATTCCACTCGTCTGGCCCTTCGCTGTTTGGGGACTGGACATGGTTGGTCCACTGAGAACAGGCAGGAGCGGATTCACACATGTGCTTGTGGCAGTCGACAAGTTCACCAAATGGATTGAAGCCAAGCCTATCAAAAATCTTGCTGCTAGCACTACTATCAGTTTCATCAGAGAGTTGATATTCAGATATGGGGTCCCGCATAGCATCATCACTGACAATGGGTCAAACTTCGATTCAGACAAGTTCAGAGCTTTTTGCGCCCCTCAAGGCACATGAGTCGACTACGCGTCAGTCGCGCATCCCCAGTCAAATGGACAAGCTGAAAGAGCAAATGGTCTGATTCTCAAAGGACTGAAGCCTCGACTGATGCGTGATCTCAAGAACGTAGCAGGCGCCTGGGTCGACGAGCTTCCGTCAGTTTTGTGGGGACTGAGGACCACCCCAAACCGGTCAACTGGGAGAACGCCATTCTTTCGGGTTTACGGAGCTGAAGCCGTCCTACCGAGTGATCTACTTCACAACGCCCCCAGTCGAGCTTTATAACGAAGACGAAGTAGAGAAAGCCCGGCAAGACGCAGTCGACCTCCTAGAGGAGGAGAGGGAAATGGCTATGATCAGATCGACCATCTATCAGCAAGACTTGCGTCGATTCCATGCCAGAAATGTGAAGAGCCGAACCTTCCAAGAAGGAGATTTGGTCCTCCGAGTGGATCAACAGAAACCACGCAAACTTGCTCCTACTTGGGAAGGCCCCTTCATCGTCACCAGAGTCCTCCACAATGGGGCATATCATCTCTACAACGTTGATCGCCGGATCGACGAGCCACGAGCTTGGAATGCGGAACTACTCCGCCCATTTTACACTTGAATTCTCACTCGGATGAGGTGTAATAAGAAAAACTTCTGTAGTTTATTTTTTATCAAAGACAAGAGTGTCCCAGTTCTTCCTGTAATTGCTGTCACTTTTGTTTACGTACGAAATCCCCCAGTGGGTAGCTTAGCTGTGAATCCGTTTCGCCTAAGTTTGCAAAAAAATCCTACCGAGTGGTGAGCCAGACTCCCACTCGGGGGCTTAGCTGCAGCCCAGTGCTCGCCTAAGTATATAAAAATCCTACCGAGTGGTGAGCCAGACTCCCACTCGGAGGCTTAGCTGCAGCCCAGTGCTCGCCTAAGTGTTTGAAAATCCTACCGAGTGGAGAGCAAACCTCCCACTTGGGGGCTTAGCTGCAGTCCAAGCACTCGCCTAAGTATTTGAAAATCCTACTGAGTGGTGAGCCAGACTCCCACTCGGAGGCTTAGCTACAGCTCAGTGCTCGCCTAAGTGTTTAAAAATCCTACCGAGTGGAGAGCAAACCTCCCACTCGGAGGCTTAGCTGCAGCCCAGTGCTCGCCTAAGTATATAAAAATCCTACCGAGTGGAGAGCAAACCTCCCACTCGGGGGCTTAGCTGCAGTCCAAGTACTCGCCTAAGTTCGAAACACGTCCCAATCCACAAGGACGGCTAGATGCGAATCGACTGCTACCTTTTCCTTCGGAGCTGCACCACAAATACGAAGTTATTTCGAGTGAAGGCCAAGTTCCACTCGGCAGATAATTCCCGAAGATATTCAACGATAAATCAAGTTCAGATAAAACCCAAAGGTCCAAGACCTCAGATCAAAGTACTCGAGCCCTCGGCTCGATAGAGTTTAACGGTTACAGAATCCACTCGGCATTCCAAGGCAAATTTAAAGTGAAGCATAAAAGTTTTTCATTCCTCAAGCGGAGGACTGGAAGGGGCGACGAACTCGTCCAAGTCGATCCCGTCTGCAATACGAGTAGCAGCAGCAATGAAAGTCTCCATGAAGTCTTGAAAGCTGTGCTTCCTGGTATTGGCAATTTGGATGGCGGCCAGCTTTTCTTCTCGCGCCTCCTTGCAATGGACGCGGACCAGAGACAGAGCGACATCAGCACCACATCTAGCAGAAGATTTCTTCCATTCCGCCACTCGACCCGGGACTTCATCCAGTCGAACCATCAGGGACTCGAGGTCGTTCTGAAGCGTCGTTCCAGGCCAGAGTGATGTGTCGATCCGCGACATCGCAACCTTCAGCCGAGCAAGATACTCAACAACGCTGGTAACACGAGACTCCAGTCGGAGCACGTTCATAGCAGCTTCGTCCTTCACGAGAGAATTGGCAGGATCCAAGCCTGGCTCCACTCGGCTGGTTTCCTCTTCGAAGCTCTGGCAGAATTCTGCAAACACGATTCAAGAATAAGACAGTGGCCTTACGCGGGCTTGGTAACTGCAAGACAACCGGGTCGGAATAATTACCTTTGAGCATGACGAACAGCTTCTTGGCGAGTCCACCGAGATAAGCCTCCAGATCGTTTACCTTCCCCGCTAGCTCACCCGCCTGGTCCTGCAGAACCATCTTGTCTTTCTTCAGTCGGCTGACCTCTCGATTAGCTGTCTCGAGAGCAGTTTTCAGTCTGGAGTTCTCCTGTTCAAGAGTTCTGACCGAAGTCAGTTTCTCTTCTGCAAGCTTCGTTTTGCTCGAGGCCTCCTTATGTGCTTCGGCAAGATCTTGATCCTTCTTCTTCAGAGCTTCCTCCAGTTCATCTACAGAACGTCGAGTGAACTCAACATCAAGAATGGGCAAGAAAGGGAAGTCACTCGTTAGGAATGAGAGACCTCGCCAGCCATACCTTTGCTTCGTCTCGCGCCTTCTGCAGGTTCTGTTGAGCGAGCTTCAAGTCAAGGTCGAGCTGGATCTGTTTGTTCTCCAACTCAGTGTAGAGAGCCACAAGTTCACAAGATTTCTGCAAAATTCGGTCGACAGAGGTCCAAGATAAGTTGCTTCCGAGTAACCAAGATACAATGATGACGTTTCTAAGACTACAGCTGAATCAAAAACATTCAACAGTAGTCTCGGGGACTACACCCAGTGGGTGCACTCAGCGTGCCCCCACTGGTTTTGAAAAAAAAATCGACTGCCCGCAGTCGACCGGATACAGTTTCATTCGACATGGCCTGGCCAGACCGAGTGAAGGAGTAAAACTACAGCAACGCAATATAAAGACTACAGTCGACTGCCAGCAGTCCACCGTAGTCTCGGGGACTACACCCAGTGGGTGCACTCAGCGTGCCCCCACTCGACCAAAAAACTTAACAGAAACACCCAGTGGGTGTACAGATTTAAAAGATCTTCGGAAAAGAGATTCTTCAGACAGCATACCCTAACAGAACAAGCAGTGAATCGACTGACCTGGACGTTACTCTGAAGAGCTGAACTCGCGTCATAAGCCGCTTGGCTGGCGTCTCGAACTACCTTGACCTGCTCCATCATGATGCCTGCCTGGCGTATAGCTTCCTTAGCTGCACCCACTTGGTCCTCAGGGACGTGGTGTGTGGCGAAGAGCGAAGGCGGATTTACGGTCGACGTCAAGGGCCACGCACTCGCCAGAGGATTGGCGAAAGTCACAGAAGCCCGGGTGGTATCGCCACCGTCTCGAGCTACGGCCTCAGGCGCCGGAGTGGATTGTGGAGTCTCGCCAGCCGACGCTTTCCTGTTCCGCCTCACTCTCAGCGGCGCTTCGTCCTCGTCGTCAGGAAGGCTAATAACATGAGGAGGAGCTACGAGAAAAATTCAATCAACCAGAGTTATAAGAAATCGTCAGTCGATTCAAAGCAGAACATCAGTAATCATACCAGGGTTGGAAGTAACAGCATCTTCCATCTCTTGATCATCGTCCTTGGCGGAGATCTCGGAAGTAGCAGCACTGCAAGTTTTGAAAGACCGTCAGTCGGCTCAGTGGATCGACCAAGGATCCGTCCACGGTCGACAAAGGAGAACAAGTTCTATCATTACCCAGAAATGGCGGGGACAGTCATCCTCATCTTGGGCAGAGCCTTGGGTGGCTTGGACGGCGCCGCGTGGGGGTGCTTGGGAGCTTTTTCAGTCGGCGCTGGAGAAGAGGTCCGAGGGCGCTTCGACGACTGCCCAACGGGAGCAGTCGCCTTACCATGTTCCCGCGCAGGGTCGTGTGTAAGCTTGGATCGCCTTTCCGAGCGAGGAGGTCCAGCTTCCTCCTCCTCCTCCTCTTCGATGGAGTCGACGCCGTCGTCTCCCTCTCCTTCGCCGTCAGACTCCCACTCCCCCTTTTCGTCTCCGCTTTCGCCTCCGCTTGCCTCCCCTTCCTCGGCCTGCCCCTGTGCTCCGTTGGGTGTCGAGTACATCTCTGTAGTTGCCTGGAGAATAGCAGACAAGTCGAAAGTCAATCGACCGATTCAAAGAGAGCAAATGAAGAAAGCAAGATCTTAGTCGGGAACACAAGGTCAGACCTGGTCCACGTCGTATGAACTGTCAAGCGGGACAACCCTCCTGGCTCCTCGGGGGTTGTCTTTGTTCCCTGTGATGCTCGACAGCCACCCTTCCAGCATCTCGTCGGTGACCTCCTCTGGGTGAACCCGAGTGGTGTCGTCGAGGCCCGAGTACAGCCACATAGGGTGGTCACGAGCCTGAAGCAGTTGGATGCGCCTCCGAAGGAAGACCTCCAGCAAGTCCATGCCGGTCACGCCGTCTCGGACAAGCTGAACCACTCGACCAACCAGCACCTTGACTTGCGCCTTTTCCTCCGGCAGCACTTTCAGAGAAGCAGGCTTTTGAGCTCGGTCCAGAGAGAAAGGGGGAAGACCAGTCGACTGCCCTCGGGTCACCTGGTCTTGGCAATAAAACTAGGTCGACTACCAACCACGGACCGACTCAGGAAAAGTGATAGACGGAAAAGAACTTTTACCCCTCATCTGGATCGCCAGGCCCCCGCATAGCTGGATCACTTGCGTCCGTTCGTCACTCGACTTGGCTTTCTTTACCGATTGGGAACGGCAAGTGAAGATGTGTTTAAAGAGTCCCCAATGAGGGCGGCAACCCAAGAAACTTTCGCACAAGGAAACGAAAGCCGCAAGATACACGATGGAATTGGGAGTGAAATGGTGGAGCTGCGCTCCGAAGAAGTTCAAAAAGCTCCGGAAAAAAGGATGAGGAGGTAGAGAAAATCCGCGATCGATATGGGTGGCGAGGAGGACGCACTCACCGTCACGAGGTTGGGGTTCGACTTCTCCCCCCGGGAGACGCGCAGCTTCATGGGGAATGACTCCCCCCTCGACCATGTCGTCAAGATCTTCCTGCCGAATCACCAAGGGCATCCAGTCGCCCTGGATCCAATCCCTGGGCAGAGCAGTCCTCGAGGAAGATCCGCCCCGAGCAGACTTCTTCCCCTTCCCCTGCACCGCCGCCTTCTTCACACGCTCCAAAGCCGACATCTTGTCCTTCACCATCGTCGCCGGCGAGGCTTGAACAGACCTACAGCGCTAGGGTGGGAGCGGAGGTGGCAGAGGACCTTGCGGGGGGAGAAGGAAAGGCGAGACCACACTGTTGGGGAGCCCCGAGCCGGCAACTTATAAGGATCCGCTTCCGAGTGGCTGACCGGTAGGCCCAGGCGATCCCGTCAAATCCCGCAACAGGCGCGCGTGCAGTACGTGGCGAAAAAGGTGGCACGGAGATCGAGGAGCTTCCATCCTATCCCATCCGATTACTTCGGCCGCCCCCGTCCCGCTCGCTTCCCGAAATTCAAATCCCGCAAAATCCGCGGGCTGCAGAACAACTCATCAAACTGAAGAGCCCACTCGTGCCGGCACTCGGTATTCCACAAGTAAGGAAATTCACTCGACGAGAGACCAAGAATGGATCAAGGTGACCGAAAGAAGTTGACAACGCCATCCGTGATGGTTGATCCAGTACAAGACATTCGTATAACGCCAAGAACCAGTCGGAAGGACCCCCAACTCCTTCCCCACTCGAACCTCGATCCATTCGGGGGCTAATGATGAAGCTATGTACCTAGGGTAGGGGCATGGACCTGTCCTCAGAGCCCTACCCAAGGACATCCCTGGAAGAAGTCGCCTTTCAATCAACTTGAAGGTATCCCACTCGACGGATTCAAGACACTCGACCAGGAAGCTACCACTCGACTACGAAGCCAACCACTCGACTGACAAGAGATCTAAAGTCACTCCGCAAGCAAACGGTCGGCCATTAAGTAGTCTTTATGGTCATCATAGCACTTTAATAGGGACGTTACCAGTAACGCCCGGTCTTAATGTATTTTAACCCTGCATTACTGAGGACCGGAGGGGTCTGGCGAACTCTATATAAGCCACCCCCCTCCTCAGTAGCAGGGGCGGGCACCCCTGTAATTCATACACACATAATCCACTCGACTGCCTCCGGGCACCGAGACGTAGGGCTATTACTTCCTCCGCGAAGGGCCTGAACTCGTACATCCTGGCGTATTTACAACTTCTCCACAGCTGAGATCTAGCCTCTCCATACATACCCCCCTACCTCACTGTCAGAGTTAGAACCACGACAGGCGCCCCCCCCTTCCTTGTCCTATTCGGACTAGGGGGAGGGGGCGCGTGGCCTGCCCTGGCCAGCCCTCCTCTTCTCCCTTAGGGCCCATGTAGGCCCATTAACCCCCGCGGGGGGGGGGGTCCGGTAACCCCCCGGTATTCCGGTAAAATCCCGATTTCACCCGGCACGATTCCGATATCCAAATATAGGCTTCCAATATATCAATCTTTATGTCTCAACCATTTTGAGACTCCTCGTCATGTCCGTGATCACATACGGGACTCTGAACAACCTTCGGTACATCAAAACACAAAAAACCCTAATTACGATCGTCACCGAACTTTAAGCGTGCAGACCCTACGGGTTCGAGAACTATGTAGACATGACCGAGACACGTCTCCGGTCAATAACCAATAGCGGAACCTGGATGCTCATATTGGTTCCTACATATTCTACGAAGATCTTTATCGGTCAGACCGCATAACAACATACGTTGTTCCATTTGTCATGGTATGTTACTTGCCCGAGATTCGATCGTCGGTATCTCAATACCTAGTTCAATCTCGTTACCGGCAAGTCTCTTTACTCGTTCCGTAATATATCATCCCGCAACTAACCTATTAGTTGCAATGCTTGCAAGGCTTGAGTGATGTGTATTACCGAGAGGGCCCAGAGATACCTCTCCGACAATCGGAGTGACAAATCCTAATGTCGAAATACGCCAACCCAACAAGTACCTTCAGAGACACTTGTAGAGCACCTTTATAATCACCCAGTTACGTTGTGACGTTTGGTAGCACACAAAGTGTTCCTCCGGTAAACGGGAGTTGCATAATCTCATAGTCATAGGAACATGTATAAGTCATGAAGAAAGCAATAGCAACAAACTAAACGATCAAGTGCTAAGTAACGGAATGGGTCAAGTCAATGACATCATTCTCCTAATGATGTGATCCCGTTAATCAAATGACAACTCATGTCTATGGTTAGGAAACATAACCATCTTTGATCAACGAGCTAGTCAAGTAGAGGCATACTAGTGACACTCTGTTTGTCTATGTATTCACACATGTATTATGTTTCCGGTTAATACAATTCTAGCATGAATAATAAACATTTATCATGATATAAGGAAATAAATAATAACTTTATTATTGCCTCTAGGGCATATTTCCTTCAGAACTCCCACATGCGGTGGGGCCGGCGTTTGCAAGGCTGGACTCGATGAACCAGCATGACTTGCGCCACCATAATCAAACTGAAATCTCCTTCGAAGAGATTTTGGATGCAGCTTTGCAGTACAGGCACATCCTTGGCAGGACCCCAGCTCAGCCCTCTACTAATCCATGACATCAGTTGTGGTGGAGGGCCTGAGCGGAAAGCGGGGGCAGCCACCCACTTGGCACTTCTGGGAGCTGTGATGTAAAACGACTCCTGTTGCCATAATTCGGACACCTCTGGAAAGGAACCTTTGGGCCACGGAGCTCCTGCTATCTTGCTTATTAATGCGCCTCCGCACACTGCATACTGCCCCTCGACCATCTTCGGCTTCACGTCAAAGGTCTTGAGCCACATGCCGAAGTGAGGGGTAATGCGGAGGAAGGCCTCACACATGGCAACGAATTTCGAGATGTGGAGAAAGGAGTCTGGGGCTAGATCGTGGAAATCTAGCCCGTAATAAAACATCAACCCCCTAACGAAGGGATCCAGAGTGAGGCCTAGTCCTGGAGGAAGTGGGAGATGAACATGACGTCTTCATTGGGTTCAGGAGTAGGGACGACCTGCCCTCGGGCAGGCAGCCGATGCGAAACATCGGCGGTCAGGTATCTGGCCTCCCTCAACTTCTTGATGTCTTCTTACGTAATGGAGGAGGGCATCCATCGGCCTTGAAGGCTAGATCCGGACATGATTGAAGGTCCGGAGCACCTGACCTGGGCTTTCGGTGTTAGAACTCGAGACGGGGGAAGGATTCGATTGAGCATGGGAGGGAAAAAGTAAAAGCCTTGCCCCTTTATAAAGAGGGTGAATATCAAGCGTCCTCTCCGTAGCCATTTGGGACTTGCCTATAATCTAGGAGTCCTAGAAATGGTTGGGTTACCCACGCCCGTATTGATGAGAATCCCTAAATAAGGGGACACGATCTCTGCTTCGACGAGACGTGTCAAAAAACTGCCTCGTGTTATGTCGTGGTATTCTCACGGGAGGGGTGCAAGACGACATATGCCACAAGATGGCTTCGTGTGAGGGCAAGACTGCTGCTGATAGGCCCGGGAGCGGGTATGCGAATAGCACGCGGTAGTTTACCCAGGTTCGGGGCTCTCCGGAGAGATAACACCCCTACTCCTGCATGTCTGAGTATATGTGGTATATCTGTAGTACAGAGTGCTCCTGGAGCTGTATTTAGATGAGTGCTATATGCTACTAGCCTCATGTATGTATCTGTGGCCGGGATGAGCAAGCATGCTCTAGTGGCCAAATGAGTGTGTGCTCATACGTGTGTGAGGATGGGTGGATGGGTAGCTATATATAGTGGGAGCTAGCTTAGCATGTAAGCCATGTAGGCATGGTAGCTAGCTAGCTAGTGGCATGGTGGGGTGTCATCCTTGTCCCCTGGGTCACTTCATAAATAGTGCCCAGGGACAAGGGACACTGTACATGATGGCTGGGGTGTCACGTGAACAGTGCCGGGTATGGTCGTCACGTCGGGGTCACGTCCGGCTGCACTTGACTTCGGGCAGTCGGCCTGGTGGAGGAGTCGGCAGCCAGGAGTCGGCCTGGTGGAGGAGTCGGTAGCCAGCAGTCGTCCTGGTGGAGGAGTTGGCAGCCACCAGTCGGCCTGGTGGAGCAGTCGGCAACCAGTAGTCGGCCTGGCGGAGGAGTCGGCAGCCAGCAGTCAGCCGTCGGCCAGGTAGTTGGACTGAGGGGCTTTGCTAGCCCCGATATCTTGAATTCTTGTCTCGCCGTCTTCGGGGTATTCGTGTCCAATTACTCCGACAGTAGCCCCCAAGCCTCCGGGCAACTTGGCAAAGTTGGGCGGAGGTTTTTTGGCGAGTGTTCATGGAAATGATCATGAAAAAGACAAAGTTAGTCCACGCAGATATATCAAATGTTTGCTTTTAGCATTGCAAGTTTTATGCAGAGGGTGCCGACTCGGTTTCGTTCGAGCCCCCTTCAATCTTTTTCGTGTTCCCTCCGCCTTTTGGCTTGTGCTCTCGCTCGCCGGACAGCCGCTCTGCGGTCTGTGGCTAAGAGTGGGCCGCAAAGTGGAGTGTACAGTACTCAGACTCTGGGAGTGGATTTAACCGAGCAGATACTTATAAAGGAAACGGTCGGGTCGCCCGAAGCATTTTTCTTCCCGGTCGTTTTTCGCGTGGGTGGCCTCCAGCGTTCACTCTTGCTAGTCGGACAGCCGCTCTGCGATCTGTGACTAAGAGTGGGCCTTTGGTACCGCGCATGGTACTAAGCCGTCTGCGGGAACTAACGTCTCAGGCCAAGCGGCCAGCCCCTGAGCCAACTCTAGTTGGCGCCAGGGCGAACAGTGATGCAACTGTAATAAAACGCGGAGACAGCCCTCGAGCATCGCTCGGGGTTATCCGTGATTGCGTGCTGAAAAAAATATGCGGGTGAGGAGCTCACATTCGTTTTCGTGTTGCCGAGGCGGAGTTTGCTGAAGACAGCCGGCGCGGCTCGGCGCTGGCGGAGCGCGCCGGCGCTCCCGCTGTGTGTAGTATTCGAGCCTTCGGGTGCTCGAAGGGGGTCCCGGCCGGTCAGGCTCGACCGGCCAGGCGGCGATGCATCTTGCAGCGCCTATCTTCTTCTTTTTCTCTTCTGCCGGCTGCTTGGAGCTGGACAAAACTCTTCTCTTGTCTGCAATCTTCGCGGGGGCGCGTCAGCGCACCTGCTGGATGTAGCCCCCAAGATTCGGGTCGACTGCTGAGCAGTCGGGCCGGATCTCCCGGCAACTACTATGTCTTCTTTCTCGCGGGGGCGCGTCAGTGCACCTGCTGGGTGTAGCCCCCGAGATCTGGGCCGACTGTTGAGCAGTCGGGCTGGATCTCCCGGCAACTACTATGTCTTCTTCTTTGCGGGGGCGCGTCAGCGCACCCGCTGGGTGTAGCCCCCGAGATCTGGGCCGACTGCTGAGCAGTTGGGCCGGATCTCCCGGCAACTACTTTGTCTTCTTTCTCGCGTGAGCGTGTCAGCACACCCGCTGGGTGTAGCCCCCAAGATCTGGGCCGACTGTTGAGCAGTCAGGCCGGATCTCCCGGCAACTACTATGTCTTCTTCTTCGTGGGGGCGCGTCAGCGCACCCGCTGGGTGTAGCCCCCGAGATTCGGGCCGACTGCTGAGCAGTCGGGCCGGATCTTCCGGCAACTACCTTGTCTTCTTTCTCGCGGGGGCGCGTCAGCGCACCCGCTGGGTGCGTCGTCGGAGCAGGAGGTAGTCCAGCCAGCTTGGCACAGCCGGCAGCGCGGGTCACGACTGACCGTCCGAGTGGCGAAGCAGACGGACGGGTCATCCGGACGGGTTTTTCTTTTCTATCTTTCTCCCAGCCGACTTCTCTCTCTCCTCTCTCTCTCTCTCTCTCTCTCTTTTAGTCAGCCGACTGGGCACCCGGCCTGACTTTTCTCCAGCCGGCTAGTGGGCAGTCGGCCTCTTCTTCTCTTCTCTTTCTGTCCGACTCCATGCGGGGAGCCGGACCCTTCTCTTTTTCTTTACGAATAGCCGGACCAAAATGCCGGCGTGCGGGCGCGCGCTCCCGGCCGTGAGGGTGCCCAGGAGCGGAGCGAGGCGGCCAGGCGGCACGGGCGGGAAGCCGGCGCTGCCGGCGGAGGACGCGGGGCTGGGTCACGGGAGCCGGCGCAGGCGGGCGCGGCGGGTGGCAGGCGGAGGAGCCGACGACCCGGACGCCGGGAGCGGAACGGGGCCAGGAGCGTAGACGGCTCGGGAGGCCGGGGCCGGCTGCGGGAGGACCAGCCGGGTGCGGGCGGAGCCGTGGGCGCACCTAGCGAGGCGCGGACGAGGAAACGGGGCCAGCCGACTGGGCGACTGGTGAGGCGGCCAGGCGGGCAGGCGAAGGCCGGCCAGGGCGAGGCGGGCGACCCGGAGCCGGGTGACGGAGCCGGATCACGCGGGGCGGGCACCTGGAGCCGGCCGGGACGGCGGCGCAGTCGACCGCGGCAAGACGGCCCGGGGGCGTAGCTGACCGAGGCGGGACGGAGCCCGCGAGCGCCGACATGGAGTCACGCACAGGCAGCACGGGAGGGAACCCGGCATGGGCGGCAGTCGGCCGGGCCAGGATGGGGCTGCGGCCGGCGCGGATGCGCGCGCGCGAGGCGCAGTCGGAGACGAGGCGACGCGGAGGCCGGAGCAGCAACGCGGAGCTGGCGCGGGCAAACGCGTACGCGCTGCGGGATGTAGAGGCGGAGCGAGCGGCGCGTGGACGACGCAGCCGGTCGCGGAGTGAAGGAGGCGGCGCGGAAGGCCGGGGCCGGTTCTACGGGCGCAGAAGAGGAGAGACCGGGGCTGGAGCAGTGCGCGGGAGCTGCAGGGAGCCCGCTGGCGCGTGAGCTTGAGGCGGCAGGGTGGCCACGGGCGGAGCCACGCACGGCCGAGCGTGGAAGAGGCTGGAGCGGGAGCCGGTCTGCGCGGGCTCAGGGCAGCGACGGGAGGCCGGCCGCAGGGAGCGCAACGACGGCCGCGCGCGGTGGAGCGCTGCCTGCAGCAGCAGCACGGGGCTGGGCGTGGGGCCGAGCCAGGCCATTGTCTGGCCATTGTTTGACTGATGCATGGCCACTGTCTGACCAATATACATGAATCATCCAACTTGCATCCGGCTAGCGAATGGATAGTGTATGGCTAGCATATGAGAGTATGACCATAGTCTGGGATGTGTATGGGCTGAGTATGACCATTGTTTGACTCGCGTCTAGCTAGCTAGCATGAACGAAATATGGAGGAGTGAAAGCGCATTCCGGCCAGAGCAAGGCGCAACGCGGAGAGGGGTAGATGCGAGCGGCGCACGAACGGACGCGGCCGACGAAGCGAGGCCCCGCGCGCGGCGTGCATGGACGGACAGCCGGCGTCGCAACGGTGGTGATGACGAAGGCGGCGAGGCCGACGACGAGGACGCGCCGTCCTGCGCGGCCGCTCTGGGGGCGGGTCGAAGTCGATCCCCCGAGCGCTACCGGAGAGACGGCGCAACGCCGCGGCGGAGATGATGAAGATGGTCCCGCCCAGACTGCGAAACCAGCAGCAGTGCGGTAGCATAGTACGGCCCCACGGTGGGCGCCAAATGTCATGGTATTCTCACGGGAGGGGTGCAAGATAACATATGCCACAAGATGGCTTCGTGTGAGGGCAAGACTGCTGCTGATAGGCCCGGGAGCGGGTATGCGAATAGCACGCGGTAGTTTACCCAGGTTCGGGGCTCTCCGGAGAGATAACACCCCTACTCCTGCATGTCTGAGTATATGTGGTATATCTATAGTACAGAGTGCTCCTGAAGCTGTATCTAGATGAGTGCTATATGCTACTAGCCTCATGTATGTATCTGTGGCTGGGATGAGCAAGCATGCTCTAGTGGCCGAATGAGTGTGTGCTCATACGTGTGTGAGGATGGGTGGATGGGTAGCTATATATAGTGGGAGCTAGCTTAGCATGTAAGCCATGTAGGCATGGTAGCTAGCTAGCTAGTGGCATGGTGGGGTGTCATCCTTGTCCCCTGGGTCACTTCATAAATAGTGCCCAGGGACAAGGGACACTGTACATGATGGCTGGGGTGTCACGTGAACAGTGTCGGGTACGGTCGTCACGTCGGGGTCGCGTCCGGCTGCAGTTGACTTTGGGTAGTCGACCTGCTGGAGGAGTCGGCAGCCAGCAGTCGGCCTGGTGGAGGAGTCGGCAGCCAGCAGTCGGCCTGGTGGAGGAGTCGGCAGCC